>NC_049986.1:17865873-18048992 GCF_000003815.2 Branchiostoma floridae | reverse complement strand
GGGAAATGATTTTTGGAAACTGGACTGACGAAAATATAGCTGTAAAGCTAACATTTTTTTAACAAGCAAATCAACAACATGGGCTCATGAGTGGAGGGGAATAATTCAAAACTCGTCAAAATTTGCCCCAGAAATTTTACTTGTTAATGTGCAGTTGTTACATGTATGCACTTGAATCAATGCCAAGACCAAACTATATTAATCTTGACTTTAACATATCAGTCTTGCTTGTATTCTAGTATGTCCAGTGAGGAGACAGCCCAGCTGCAGAAGTACACTGCCCTGATGCAGGAGAAGTGTCGCATCCTGCAGGACCAGAACACTTTCCTAAACGGGGAGGTACACAAATTGTCACGCCTACGGCAACAGGAGCAGCTCAAATCTCGACAACAGCATGCGTGAGTAGAATGTTCCTGACAAGATTGATCAAACCTCAAACTTCAATTTCTTCAGCATTGCTCGAATGAAATGGTAGAGCAATTAATAGTCTAGTACTGTAACATCAAAGTGGAAAAAACAGGTTGAACGTGTAAAATTCACTAACTCTATGAGTGAACCATTTCTCTGGTTGTCCTCAGCAACCATTGTAGAAGGAGGATATTGAAGATTTCTTTTTCACAAACTCTCATAAAATCTCATCTGCTTTCTCTTCCTCAAAGATTCTGACAGGAGTGATGCTTTTTGCTAGCTGCTATATCATGTAGCAGCATTCCAGTCAGAAGTTCTGTGGAAGAGAAAAGAGGAGAAGAGACTCTAATATTCTAATATGTTCTACTAACTTGATGAAATTATTTTTGTAATTGCAGGAAGATCCGTAGTCTGGAAGCCCAGCTGGATGAGTATAAGAGAGACTACGTGTACCTGCTGCAGGGGTGCATACACCTCCCACCCGAGGACCCGTTTGACTGTATGGAGATCAGGGCATATGGAGGGGACAAGGTGATCAGGAATCATTCAATTTTATCTTCTAGTACTTTTAGATCACATTGGATTCGGATATCACTTTGGTGAACTAAATGAAATATCAGCCGTAATGTAAAAGTCTTTGCATATGTGCAGAATCTGGATTTTCAATGTTGCATACTTATTTTATTTGCCCAAGCATTTCTATTCTGCTTGCTTTTAAGTATGCAGAATGGAAAATGCAATGTCCTATCTTGTCTAGGACTGCAGTATATTACGACAATGATGCAGGACTTGAGAATAGACTCATTGCACTTAGTAATGTTATGTAATAATGTACTTAGTAATGTTATGTAATAATGCAACATATTTATGTTAATGTACTATTATAATGTTTTTCTCTGCACCTTTAGCACTATGAAAGGTTGGAAGCCATGTTAGAAGAAGCGAGAACCATTAACCCAACACTACCAACATTTGACAGGCAAGTTAGAAATTGATCTTTTGTTGTGTATAACCTTTTGTCAAATAAGTTAGAAATCAGTCTTTTGAAAGAGTTTGGTTTTGAACCAATTGCCCATGTCAAAGAAAATATGTTTAGATATATGCTGACAGTCTTAGTGACTTTGTAATATAAAAATTTTCATTTTCCATATGTGTACATCTGACTTTTCAGGTCAGGCAAGGTTGCCACTCACACCGACAGTTATGGTTTCATCCACACCCTGCACAATGAGGCTATCCAGCTCCACTACATCTGCAGGCAGCTCACACAACATTACAGGTCACAAATAAAGGTAAACCACCACCAGCAACAAGCAGTGCCTTTTTTAGCTGTTGTCTGAAAATGTGAGTGTATACACACAGTGTGAACACTGGTTGCCTTATAAAATTGACCAACTGAATTTAATATACTGTCCTGTAAGGTTATAATCTCTTGTCATACAGAAACTTGTGGGGCAATAGAAGATGTAAAATTAGGTTGTATCCAGCAACATGCATGTAGTTGAATTCCGGAGGTAGAATTACATGTACATGGAAACAGTGTGCTGTGTACACTAAATAGGAGATTATTTTTGAAACAGTCAGATTTTTCAGATAATATTTGCCAAATAGCAATGTCTCTTGAAGCAATTGGATATGATTTTGGAAAAGGTCAGATGTTTTCAGATAACATTCGTTATCTTTTGTCAGTGTGACTTACATTTCTACCTTCATCAACGTAAGTCTGGTGTGTTATACAATGTATGATTATGATTTTTTCTGTGTGTTTTTCTCCAGAGTTATGAAAAGCACCAGACCCAGTGGACTGATTATCTCAAGGCACACAGGCAGGACCTGCAGAAAACTGTAAGCAGCAAATCTCGTTTCTTCTAAATTAGTTGCAGTAGATGTGTCAGTATCAGTACAGTGTGTCTCCCTCTTCTACCAGTAGCTGTGCAATTCTTTTAAAACTTTTACATTGAATTTCTGTTTTTGTTTTCATTTTCTGATAATCTCTAAAAGTCTCAGTTTGGATGAATAAAGATAAAGAAAGCCCAGTACGAACTTCAAAGCAAAAAAAAATATAGAATAGTTTTAAAATGTTGAATGTTCATATTCAAACACTTTGTGTCTCCAGTTTTTGTAAGTTCTAGGATTTTATCACTTTGTTTTACAGAAAGAGTTGAAGGTGTTGGTGAGGGACGGTATCCCTGACCAGTACCGCAGCGAGGTGTGGCAGAAGTTTGTCCACATACAAACACAGGACATCGAGGAACAAAAGGTACTACTTAAAGACTATTTTAAGACATGTGAGATTTGACTGACTGTAAGGTTAGAGAGCCTTTGCTTTTGTAAATTGGAAAAAGAAATTTGTAGTATTCAAAGTATTTGACTCACAGAGGATTACATTTGATCCTTAGAGAGATTGAAGGTTGAAGTTCTTGTTTTTTTCATTTCAGGGCCCAGGGTATTATGATGACCTGGTGACATTGTCAGAGCAGTCTGTGGTAGGTTTATTTTACATACTGCAAAAGCTTTGCAGTTTTGCAAGAAAATGCTTGTGGACTTTTTGGTTAGGCCATGTTGATTCGGTTATATAGATGACATGCGCACTCGCATCAATTTTGGACCATTTCAAAAAGTGTTAGATCATTTGTCAACCTTCCTTACCACTTAGATTTCATAATGAAGGCAACTTTTTTGCCAAACTTTTTTTTAATTCAGTCACATCAGGTTTTGGGGTTCCCAGGGATGTCATCCATATAATCATCAAGAATTGTAACATGTATCATCAGGTGAAAGAACCATTGTAGCAAAAAGAGAAAACCCTGCAACAATTAGAAAAGGAGATAACAGCAAGGTTCAACACTCTTCTGGTTTTCACCTTTCTCAGGAGGAAAGAAATAAACCGTCTATTTCAAAAATCATTTCCTGTTGCTTGAGTAACTGCTTTTTGGCATATCTTAATACCTAGAATTTTGTGTAACCTTCATCAACTCTTTTATTTCCATATCCCCTGACAGATAGTGTCGCAGCACAAGAAGCAGATAGAGTTAGACCTCCTCAGGACCATGCCATGTAACGAGCACTTCAACCAGCTGGACGCTGATGGGGTAAGGAAACATCCTTCTTTTTGTTTGGTTTGATCAACCCACATTTTATTTATGTGGCATCAAATGGCCAAATGGCCTGGTGTGGAGAACATGGGTGTAATTCTGGGCCTTTCTGACTAGATATTTTGTCCTTGGGAAATATACTGTACACAACCTTTCTCACTACACCCAAGTGTAAAAATGGGCACTTCAGTTGGGAGTAGGAATAGGGCAACGGATGAGCTATACTTTCCAATGCAGTGGATTATACCCCCCTATCGCTACAGCCTAAAAGAAGGCGGGGGGAGTACCTTAACCAACCTTTACTTTTACATTTTATGAATTGATTCACAGGATGTGTATACGATGTTGCGGGGGAAAAGCTTGCATAAAGTCCAGTGAAGGCTACACAGATTTTCTAAAATATCTTGCGAGGTAGTTTTGTTAATGCCTTTAATAATAGTTTCATTTTTCTGAAAGGTTTATGATTGTTTTGTTCATTGATTTTGGTGATGTTTACAGCTTGTGATTAAATGTTTTCTGTGCCCCTTGCATGTCCAGATCAGCAAATTGAGAAACATTCTGCAGGCGTACTGTCTCCACAACCCCAACATCGGGTACTGCCAGGGGCTGAACTTCATGGTGGGCATGAGTCTACTCTTCCTGGAGGAGGAGGACGCTTTCTGGTCAGTTTTACTTTTGTCTTTTTGTTACCTCCATGAAAAATGGAGTATGTGGAGAAGGACAACCTCAAGCCAACTGTTCACACTTCAGCCACATCTTCAGAAAAGATGCTGAAGCCGCATGTTCCCCGTTTAGGAACTTTATTCGAACCGACACACAACAAACATGTTTCGCTGTGTGGCTTCCTCAGTGTTATGGGCGAATGAGCATAGTACAGCATGTCCTTGCTTTTATAGGCCAGGTGCATAGTGCTCATTTGAGCCCATAACACCAAGGAAGCCACATGGCTCCAGCGTCTTTTCTAAAGATGTGGCACAAGTGTGAACGGTTGGCTTGAGGTTGTCCTTCTCGACATACTCTCCATGAAAAATGGACTTATTACATTTGGTTTGTATGTCTGTGAGTTTCTTTAGTAGCTTAAGTTTCATCAATAACTTAAGAGTTTCCAGATAAATTGTGAACACAAAAGTCAAGGTTGATTTTATGTCCTCTGGCAGCTGACTTTGGTACCGCTAATTTCTGTTACAGTATCTTTTGGCCTGGACATGCTATGGTTTTGTTTTTTATTGTTTTGCATAACCAGTGAATGGCCAAACATACCAGTTTTGTTTAGTGTAACATAACAAACCAGTGGATGGCATTTCAGCACTATGGACAGATGTAGCAAATAACCATATTTTGATTTATTCAAGATTTAGCTGTAAGTGCAGTGATTTAGGAATCAGTACTATCATCTAAAAGAATCACCATCAGCACTATCTTCTACAAGATGATTCTCATAGCTAACACAATTTGAAAACTCTAATACAGGTTCCTGGTAGCTGTGACAGAGAAGTACTTCAGTATCAACTATTTCGACAAGAACCTGGTGGGCGCCCAAGCAGACCAGGAGGTGTTAAAGGAGCTGGTCTCTGAGATAATGCCTCGCCTGCGTGACCATCTGGAGGTGCTGGGTATCCTCCTGTCTACCGTCACCCTCAACTGGTTCCTTGCTCTCTTCTTTGATTCTGTGCCATTTGAGGTGAGTTTTAGGTCACACCTATTTGATCCATTGGTTTTTGGATGAGAAAAAAAAAATGGAAAGCCACTCCTCTATATATGGCATGTCTACTCTCCTTTCTCTTCTCTACAGCAGCGGATTGCATTTCAGTACTTTGGACAGATATAGTTCATAGCCATGGGGCTTTATTTAAGGCTTTAGACATTTTTGACTATGTTTTGGTCTTTTAAAAAGTACTACTTTGTGAGTAAGTAGATCTTAAAGAAGGAAAGGATGAGACTTGCTGCCATTGACACCTAGGGAATTCTATAATGAAGTTCAAATGAGTACCGTATATTCTCGAATAAAGTACGCACCCCAATTAAAGTATGCACCCCTGATTTTGGACAAGTCTTAGACAGATCTTTGGGACTGAAAGGTAAAATGGAAAAACTCAAATAAAGTACGCACCCCTTCTCCACCAGTTTTGAACAGGCCTTTAACTAAATAAATTCGAATTTATGATGTTTTCCCCAGGTCATTTTGCATAAAATAACCTGGGTTTACACTGTCATTGTCTCTATAAACTTGTGAATTGCCTGCTGCAAATTGTAAAAATCACTGAGAACTGGTAGAAGAAATCAGGCAAAACCAATTGTACAAGTCAAAGTCACTAACTCAAAAGGATTGTATGCAAATGCCACTGTTAATATGTAAATCATGTTAAGACAATTTCTTTGTTTCATGTTTAGACAACTTCAAGACAACAACAATGTGTATGCTTTGGAACATTACTAGAAGTGTAGCTCCACCTTGCTTTATTTTAGGCTTTTCTTACCATTTATCTGTGCAGTAACCTCAAATAAAGTACGCACCCCAACTTGTAGCACCTTTTCAATTTTGAAAAGTTAAAAAAGTGCGTACTTTATTCGAGAATATACGGTACCTTCATGGATCATGATCCCATTTGTGCTGAAAACATGAAAACAGTTACTCCTAAAGAGCGACAATGCATTCCTGTCTCTTTTTTCTTGGTCATACTGTTGAAGCAGATAAACCTCAGAGTGTATTTAGGCCTAAATGTACAACTCAGTAAACCCAGTTCACTTCTTTCCCACAGACTCTGTTGCAAATCTGGGACTGTTTTCTCGTAGAAGGTCCAAAGGCCCTTTTCCGGTTCTCCCTGGCCATCCCAAAGCTGCATGAGGAAGCCATTCTTAAATGTACAACTCAGTAAACCCTGTCTTTTCTCTACTCCCACCAGACTCTGCTGCGAATCTGGGACTGTTTTCTCGTGGAAGGTCCAAAGGTCCTGTTCATGTTCTCCCAGGCCATCCTGAAGCTGTTACTCATATAGAGATGTACAATGTATCTTCTTTCTCATACTGTTGAAGTAGAAAAAGAGTGTGATCAGGCTTTAATGTACAACTCAGTAAACCTAGAACTCTACTTTCCACAGACTCTGCTGCGAATCTGGGACTGTTTTCTTGTGGAAGGTCCAAAGGTGCTGTTCAGGTTCTCGCTGGCCATCCTAAAGCTTCACGAGGAGGCCATCCTGTCCCGGGAGGACAGCCTGTCCGTCATGAAGTACATGAAGTCCATGGCCAAGGTCACGTATGATGTGGAGGGGCTGGCTCTGGTGAGTCTGCTTACAAAACTAAGTAGAAGGGGCAAGAGAACAAGAAGTGGCACCTTTGCTATCCCTCGCCCCGACATAAAAATACAATGGATACAGATTAAGACTAATAAAAGATGACATAATCAAACACTGACTACCAAGCCCTTAAATCCTGGCAGGAGGCACACTTACATGCAGTAGACCAGGTACAGAGGTTATCGGATACAAAGTGACTGCTGAAACTTGAAGACTTTTTGAAAATGTTTGTTTATGCAAAGCCATTTGACCACATCTGGGCAATGAAATAATTTGATAGTCGTGGAAATTATTATGCAAGGAGATAGCGGTGAACATTGGTGTTGAAGGCTTGAAAATTGTATATAGGAGGAAACAGTTGTCACCAAGTGAGTTCTATAGTTTGGCAGTTAGAGGAAAGGGCTGTTGCTGTGGAAGGACTTTGAGACTGGTAACTGAATAAAATAACAAATAAATGTAAGTTAGATGAAAATCTAGTTTTACTTAAATGTGAATGCTTTCTTTACAGAGAAAGTATCACAGCTTGAAACATTTACGACTCATGCTGTTAACTCTCTGAAGCCTCATTAACATGGTCAAATGAGTCAGTTATTGTAGTAACTAACCACTTGAGATTCATAATTCACCACCTGTGGTACTTCTATGATATTGCAACATCACAACCAATGTAGAATGGTTACTTCTGGCTCGTCAATGACATCTGGCTATATGACACTAATTTTCAAAAATGTTTTCTTGACGTCCAGATTGCTTTTGAAGGTCTCCAGCCGTTCCCTCGGCGAGCCAACATCCAGACCAAGCAGGCGTACTACAGACAGACCATCAAGGACTCCTTCTCAAGGCAGGAGAAGTACAGGGAGGCTGAGGATGAGAGAGACAGACTGGTCAGTCATGTTTTGGATCAGAATTTTAGTAATATCCAGTATTTGATTATACGTGCACTGCTGCTGGGGTCCCTGACATGGGTTGGCAGCAGTTGTCTAGTCTTTACACTGCGCTTCTACACGGCTGTGTCCAGCGGGCTCACCCTAGTTAGACCGCACATTTTGATGTCTCTCCTTCATTCCAACCAGGATTTCCTTGGTCCTAACACATTCCAACCATTTCCTTGGTCTCCTGTAACCTCTGTTGTCTTACAGTGTTAATTTGGTGATGGTGTTGATTCAGTCAGTAGACATTTTAACTCTGGTGGCAGAATTTTCAATAATAAAGCACCCCAAAGCCTCTTCAAGCAGACTATTGGAGAGAGGACTCCTTTCTTTCAGTGTTGTGCCCTTGAATTCCGCATATACACTTGTAATGATACGCAAGTTGAGACGGGAAACATGGCCTCTCCCTCCTGTCGTTTCCTCTCATGGTGTATTGCTCCATAGTGAAATAAAATCAACCTTTCTTAAGTCCAAAAGTTGCTCAGAATTTTTGTTGTCAGGGCAATGAATGTTAAATCGGAGTAAGCCAGTTCTTAATCATTGAAGTTAACACTGTCCATTTGTGTGTTGATGGTTTGCACCAGATCTGAATGACTGTAATCTGAATCTTCCTGTTTTTCTATAATAATATATTATCAACTTTTTTTCAGCTGGATCAGATGCGCCAGCTGGAACGGTCCATGGGAGAGGGTCAGCTGATGGTGGAGTGTGCCGCTGCCACTACACATGGTCAGGCTGGTTTTCAAAATATTATGATCATGTAATGGCATTAATATATATATTAATGATACCATTAGATTAATATTGTGTATGTTGCTTGTATGTAACACCAAAAAAACATACAAAGATACAATGTCTAAACCTCAGATGTAACCATTTCAGGTGCCTTATGCCTGTTACTGTACAACAGCACAGTTTTGGAATCTTACACCCAATACAGGTGTTGTAAGTCCTGGTAACACTTGTCTGGTGATGATAGCTCTAGCTTTTAATGGACAGTTGGGGCTGGAAAAGCATCAACTTCTTCCTGCTTCCTAATCTCATAGATTCCTAATCTTATAAAAAATTGGTAGCCAAACGGGTTCTTCTGTGTGCTGAAGGTTAATTGGTGTTGTTGTCTGTGAATCCACATGTTTAAGTGAGAGGTGCATTGGGCTGAGTTAACTGGGCAAAGCTGGTAGAGGGTCAATTGTCCCAATCACATCTAAACATAAATCTATACACAGTGTATATTTTGCTCACCACAGGTAAAGCCTGGATGTGTGCCTGTGAACACAACAGTGCAGAGATCTGTGAGGTGGACGCAGGCACCTGCACCATGCAGAATATGGACATCTTGGTAAATAAGGACTTCAACATACATTGTATTTCCTTTGTCTATAATCACTCTTCATTATCCCTTGAGAAAAAACACATTAAGACTGTCTGTTGCTGTTTGATGAATAGTGGAATAGACCATTGCTGTCAAACACCGTAATGAACAAGCAAATAGAACCCTCTGTCAGGGACCGGGCTTATGGTGTTCAACGAGAACGGTCCATTGTAATTTGGCTGGTGATGACATACTATCAGATGATATGATTGTTTAGATGTGAGTATAAGGCACTAAAGATTTAGTTTATCCATTAAAATACTAGTATATAGTAAATGCAAGATGCTTAATGGTGTCCTGCAGGTTGACTCCCGTGTGATGTGCTGCCATGGCCTCCAGTTGGAGAGTGGTGGAACTATGCTGGTCGGCACGTTGAACTCACATCTGTATGCTTACAGCACAGCCTCAAAGTATGTATGCACTGTTTACATTAAAATGTCATTATTATGCATGTACTTGTACCACTTCTATGTATAAATCACAATTTTATTTTGGTTATTGGCCGTTTTTTGCAGTTGTAAGATATTTGCATTATGCATTCTGCTTTATTCTTTTTCATTATTTCTATTTCATTTTCCTTGTACATGTAATTCATGTTCAAACTGGAAAATCTTTTCCTATCAATTGCTTTATTCTTTCACTTTCTCATATATGTTTTGACATAATATTTTTTGCATTCAATTTGCATACTGTGCATACTATATTATGTGTTATGTTTTTTGTTGATGCATAGCTTAAATTGCAGTTGGTGCAGTAGTAAGAAGTATTTTTTCCATTCTGTTTTATTTTACTTTTCTGCTTGTTCAGACTGGAGGTGTGGAGAATGAAGCTGAACGACACTGTGCTGGATCTGGCAGTTCCTCCCTCAAACACACACGTGTATGCTGCCCTGGCTGATGGGCATATTGCTGTTATGGAGGTACGTTTGAGCAAAATGTTCTGCCTTAACAGGGTTCGAAATACACATACTTAACTTGCAATTTGCACGTAGTTTTCGAGATTTGCACGTAAAAATATTCTGAACTTGCAATCCTGCATGTTGAAAATACCTGGTGCCTTTTTTTGGCTAATGGGGATCGTCACTGGTCATAAGTTGTATTTTGCATGTAAATTTTTCAAAGTGCACATAAAATTTTTGCCAACTTGCACTTTTGCATATACCATGAGAAAAGTATTTTGATCCCTGCTTCATCTTATTCCTTTTAACTGATGAGAGGCAAACAGTGGACCACCATTTCAAGACAAGACTTTACTAACTAGTTAGAACCAGGAGCTCAGTTGTGAGGCTGCTACCAGTTTAGCTACAGGGGCATCCATAACATAACCAAGGAAGTCTGGATTGCTGTAGCCTCACGAAGCTTTCTACTAAATTGTCTTCCGGGAGGGACGTAAAACGGGTCCCTTGCTCAAGGAGGTGCCTCGACCACGTTAAACAGCCGCATTACTCATAATTTGGGTACCTACTTGCTGGCAAAATACACCAGATGATTATAACATAACAACCAGTGGATGGCATTTCAGCACCATGGACAGATACAGTAAAAAAAACCAAGGTGCTTTATTTGATGTTTTGATCTTTTAAAAAGTAATACTTTGTGAGCAAGTAGATCTTCAAGATGGAAATTTTAATCATCGACACATAAGTATTCTATTTTACAATGAATATTTCCTTGTTCAAATGCAAAATCTCCAAGAATTAAGTTCTCAATTGTGCTGAAATAAAACAGTTAGTCCTATTGGGAGACAGTGCATTCCTGTATTGTCTCTCTCAATTTGAATACATGGCAAACACTCTACCCACTTGGCTGTTGCACTGGGTATAACTATTATGAATTAACATTGCTTGTGTCTCTTCAGGACTTGGGTGTGCTTAACATATGTTTTTTTAATGTTTCACCCACCACCTGCCACATGGAGAATGTCTGAAAACTTCTACAAAGCCCACTCCTTCTTCCACTTATCATTCAGTTTGTTGCACAGTGTTAGATAGCAGATAATTACCATAAACATTTCTTGTGTTTGTCCAGGACTTGGGTGTGCGGGGTCCAGTGACAGAGCCGGTGTACATCCCAGTAGGCAGACACCCGGTCACCTGTGTGGCCTTGGTGGAAGACCAACTGTGGTGCACATGTGGCAACAGGGTGGCTGTGCTCAATGCTAAGTAGGTTATTTTCTCAACTCTAACAGTCTTTTAGTTGTCAATTAAGGGTAGATATCCAGATAGTAAGATACACAAGATGCAAAGCTTAGTTGGGACTTAAATTTATATTTCATGGTGCTGTTTGGGTGTGAGTCTATGGGTTTGTGGACAGCATAACTCAAAAAGATGTGGATGTATCTGTATGATATTTGGTAGGTCAGGATAGAGACTGGGAAAACAAAAACTTGATAATGGTGGGCCTTCTGGCAGCATTCTAACAGCATTCTAACATACTACAGCAAACCCTCTGGTATTGTTTGTTTCATAATGATTCACTGTACATCCCAGCTCCCTGGATTCCCTGGTGGTGTTCCAAGTCTCCCTGGATGGAAGCGACCACATCTCCCACCTGGTGAGGGGGGAGCAGGGTGTGTGGGTGTCCATCCGGGGATCGTCCATTGTTGAGCTGTGGGACACGCAGACCTTCACATGCTCCATCCTGTATGATGTCAGCACCAACTCCCACACCACATCCAAAAATGTAGGTGGAAAATGTCAGCAGAGGATGAAACTGAAGAGACTGGGTTCAGTTTTTCCCATGTACCTCAGTCTCTTATGCTACCAAAAATGATTACATTGTCTGTCTCATTTTGTGGAGCTCATTATATCTTGTAGTGAAACAACAGAATAAGTAATTGTGTAATACATGTAGTTTGTTAGTAACCATTACCTCTTGGTTGAGGGTTGCACTTTTCAGGTGTGAGATGTTTTTCTCCTTTCAACAGTACCATGTAGTAGAAGGATAACTTAAGGGTCAATGCAACGTAACATGACCATACAAGTCTTTGCTGTATTTTGCTAAGGGTGCATGTTGTAAAGTACCTGATCTAAATTACACTCAGTGTATAGATCTGTTCTTACTAGTTTTTCATGCTCAACTCTATTCCTCTCCAGGTCTAGCTGGGAAAGCTGTTTGCTCTCTCTCAATAGGCTCTGTCTTTTACCTGCAGTAATCAAAGCTTACATGTATGTAGTGGTTACAGAAATCAGAGTCTGAAACTTGCATGTCATAGTACATAGTGCTGTTAGACTATTAGTCAGTGCTATGGGCTGTAACACAGTGTAAGCTTAGAAGATATTAAAACTTCCCTACTCCTAAAAGTAAAACCCTGTGAGTGATTTTGTTAGAGATCTTATCACATCAACAGCTTAGACTGGACTCCTTTGTGGCCCCATGCTGCCCCTTTCTCTTCAAGCCTGTTAGGCCTTTACTAAAGGTGCATGTGGACTGGGCATTTGCATGGCCATTGTATACAAATACATGTAACTGTTACAGACAAATAACAAGTTTGCTTTTCCATTGCTCTATACTTTCTGAAGGCTTAATATCAAATGTGTCTTATGTATAGTGTTGATGTATATGCTCAGAAATTAAGATAGAAAGGAACTTTTTCATTTCAGGTTTGAGCAATACACTCAGTTATTTGTATTTTCTCCTTTTCCAGTGGGAGGAATGCCATTTCAATGCATCAAGGGTCACAGCAATCCTCTCCTACAGGAAGGAATTGTGGGTAGGGACAGGTGCAGGAGATGTCATTGTTTACGATGTCATCGACCCTGAGGTCACACCTGCCCAGGATCAGCCCGGCTCGCAGCGCCTTGGCGACGAGACGATTTCCCAAGCGAGCCTCGCTAGACGGCGAATCTCCAGCACAAGACGCTTCTCAAACGAAGAGTTGTTGAACAGCATGTCTGAGGATCTGGAGTTAGGAAGTGAGGCAGTCAGTGGGTGGACGGTGGATGGTACCTCCATCACCAAAGTGGATGTCAACCACTCACAAAGTGATGAGATAAGCAGAAATGGTGACGCTGAGTGCACGCAAGTTGATGATGTAATCAGAGAAAGTGTTGCCTGTGATGAATCAAGTGCAATATATAGGGAACCGACGACTGAAGAATCCAGTGTTCTAGCGCAGCTTCTGAAGGAAGCAAACTTGACTGTCGAGTCCAATGGGTCTTTGAGTCCAGCAAAGGAAGTAAATACGAATGCCCACAGGCTGAGCCAGGCATTCTCAGAGGCAGAGTCCTCACTGTCTTCCCAGAGGAACAGTAGAACTTACTCCACTTCTAGTGGGTATGGAACAAATGACAATGGCTTCCTCCAGTTCACGCTTGAAACCGAGCAAGATGACTCACCAGATGTCCCCAATGGCATCAGCAGTAAGGATGACACCCTTAGCGTTCCTGTTGTCCCATCCACTACACGGAGGATGTCAACCATTGAGCAAGTACCACTGGAAATGACACCCCTTGGATCTGAAGACAACGAGGATGACTTCTTCTGTGACAACATTCCAGTCAGTAGTTTCAAACACAAAGGACCTGTGAGCTTCAGCACGACTCAGTCCAACCACGTCAACCAGTGCGACCAACAGGACAGCTTCAGGAGAAGCCCTGAAGGAAGAAGAAAGAGCACTAGTGTTCTAGAGTCTGAAACAAATGTCGCAGAGCCTGTGCAGAACAATGTTCGACGGTCGTCCCTGATGGACCTGTGGTCTGGTCTGATTGACAGTAAGCCAGATTCTAGTCATCCGCCTCCCCAGAAACAGCCTGTAGTAGACGTTCAGCAAAGCTACATGATGCTACGGTCTGCTGAGATGGCATCCCCTCAGCAGTCATTGGACAGTCACACGGATTCTGATGGGAAACCAGAGAGAGGTACATGTACAGAAATGTCAGCAATCCCCTACCACATGCGCAACAAGAGCATGAACTCTAGCCGGGGGTCATGGTGCATCATCGATGAACCGGACAACGAGCCGCCGCCGCCAGTTCCACTAGGGGACCAGGCAGTTGCTGACTACTACACAGGGGAAAGTAAAGATCGGCTGAGTGTGGAAGCTTCCAGGGAAAGTTCAGTATTCTCCAGCAGGGAGGACCTGACCTTCCAGTATGACTTGAGACTGAAGAGCAAGACGAGAGTATCAGATCGCCCTATCAGAGCCCTGGTGGTAGTTTGGTATGTTTTACTTCTAATATTGTCCTATATTGCTTACTTAGTACAAAATCTTAAAATCTATTCTGTAACCCTGTTTTGTAGTTTATAGCCGACTATATGAAAGTCACTTGTCTTGTCAATAAAGCGTCTATTTGGATTTATTCTATCTAGTTAGCCCCAAATTCCTCTGAGTGGAGATGTCTTGTTGGCCAATGAGTCACTAGACACGGGATAATCTAAGACATGGTAAGTTAGAGATTGTTCGGAAGTTGGCTGTAACACCCTTGTACTGTGTTTTGTGCAGTGGTGACCAGGAGGACACAGTGATCCTCAGCTGTGCGGGGAGCCTGGGGGAACAGTGTACTGTGCTGAAATGGACACGGCATGATCAGGTAAGATGCTATACACAGTCGCTATACCTCAAGGGAGTGTAGCATTGTTTTAAATCTTGCCTTTGTTTTTTTGTGTGTGTAGTGTGTGTTTGTGTGTATGTGTGTACAAATGTAGTCTGTGTGTGTGTGTGTGTCAGAAAGTAGAAGGCCAGAAAGTAGTAAGAAATCCTTCTGTTTATCTGTGCGTGTGCGAATTTGTGGGATTTGAAGAACCAGAAAGTATTGAGGAAATGAAGTCTGTCATCTCCTAATTGTTGCAATCACAGCATGAGGTTAATGGTAAGGTTAATGGTAGCTTTTTTTGTAGTACTTGATTAGTGGATTCTTTGATTTTTTGAATTTGATTATTGTTTTTTCATTAGGTCTGGACCAGTGAAGCTGTTAGGGAAGTACCACCACTCTTCAGCAAGACAACTACAGCATCTGCATTGACGGAGTCAAATGAACATTTCTCCAGCATTTCTGGGGACCACCTTGAGCAGGTCACTCTCCTGTGATCAGATAACACTCATCATTATGAGTGTGCTCCACGAGGCACTGCCAGTGAAGAGTTGTAAAAGTTATATCGATGATCTATAGATAATTGTAACAGTTGTGAAAACTAAATATTTCAGTTTTGATAATACACTTAGTTTACATGCACTTTTACAGTACTGTACTGTAAATAAAATCTTTTAGCCACAATGCTCATTCAGAAACTCAGTTACAGTATTAGTTTTTGAAAGAGTATTGTATTGTACCTTCTAGAACAAAGGAGAGATTTTAAGAAATTCAAAGTAATTTGAGGATGAATGCTCTCTAAGTAAATATAAAAGGTTTAGTACATAGTTGCAACTGTGCTGCAACTGCGACCTTTGCAAATGATGCAAATTGTTTTGACTAATACTATGTTGTTAAATGTACATTGATCAGTTACTTGAATACTTGTTCTTAAGTGTGCAGTTGATATGTTAAGACTTATTATGTGCAGTACAGGGTTATTAACTTGGAAGAAAGCTTTACAAAATATAGTCTTAGACAGAATAGAAATGTTGCAAGTAACACAGTTAGGAATCCAATGCGATGTAACGTAACACAGTGTCTTTTGTTACATGATTCACAATCTACATGAAGAAGGAACTGTTGCAAGTAGTTGTGCCAAAGGCATGTTGAGACATCTCAGTCCCAGCTGTTAATGCCGTTGTTAGCCTACAAACTTTTGATAGGATAAAATCTACATTTTTGTACATTTACAAAAACATTTACTCTTTTGAATTTATCCTGTGATCACAGCTATATGTATCACTCAATCATGTCAAATTTGTGAACCTTTAAGGTGATCTCATTGCTATTTCTAGCTCACAGGAGATTGACCTTGAGGTGTTGGTGTGGTCAGTAGTATTCACAGGAGGATGCATGTAAAACCAATGGGACAGAAGACAGATATTGCACACACTATTAACTGTATGAAAGCTTAATACTGTGCCAACATTGTCACTTATAAGTAATATTATCCTTAATTAGTTGCCTATTTGTTATCGATTTTATATAAGGTAATAGTTGTTTCATGGAACTGTAAGTGTAATGTATATTTCATGTAAATGTGACAAGGAGTCCTCACACTGTGACACCGAAGACTACATTTGTCAAACTATTTCCTTTCTTGGTGATATTTGAAATGATTTTCAGATCTCCAGTCTATATTTTATTGTGGTTCTAGATTCCCAAGCAGCTTACATGTAAAGTGCATAAGATGCAATAAACATATAGTTGCATGTGCCAAATAAAGTAAGTTTATAAGCTACTAGTATTATGCTGCAGCTACATTTGTAGGTTTTGAGTATAGTGTCAGCCAATGTAATAAGTGTCTGTTTTAGTTTTATCTCTTGAGAATTAGTTTGTAGCCAAGCTAGCTGGAAAATGTTAAACAATTTGGGAAAATGTTAAACAATTTGAAAATGAAATATGTGAGTGTTAAAAACTTTATTGATGAGGTAGGTCAATGAAGGTTAGACATCCAGATAATAAGATATGTCAAAAAGCATTTACTCAAGCAACTGGATAAATGATTTTGGAAACAGACATTTCAGACACCATCCACTATCTTTTGTCAGTGACAAATTTTGGAAATGCTCAGACAGTATCACTGACAAAAGATAGTGGATGCTGTCTGAAATGGCCGTTTCCAAAATCATTTCTAGTTGCTTGAGTGGCTGCTTTTTGATGTAACTAAGTTAAACTTACATGTACATGTTGCTCCTAGAAGTCATGCTAAATGTTATACTTAATATGCTCTTTGTTGCCTATATCAGTCATGACAAGCAAATTATGTCATTATATATTATGCAAGATGTAAGAATTGTGCTGCATTGATTATTTATTTTTTTGCAATATTATTATGCATAATGATTGTAAAATGTTATTGGCTTCTTTGATGAATAGACCTGGACACAGCAGGATCTTCCTGTTTTGTAAAGCACATTATGTGAAATACTGTACAGAAACAGCAAAATAAAGCCATTCAAATTAAGCGTGTTCTGAGATATGCCATTCTATGATCTTTACGTAACTTTTGTGTCAAGACAGATAAATAGGAATCATGGGGTCTTTCCTCTACCAAGCTGTTGATGAAATGTCCAGAAGTCCTATATTTTTATTACAATTATGAACCATAGTATGTTTATGTTCTGATTCTATCAATGAATTTGTGATAATTATTTCAAGCTAAACATTGCCCTTATCCCCAAACTTGGATATAATGATAAATTGAAAATGTACAGAGAAATATGCAGTATTGTCTGCCATCTCTAAGGTTACGAATGTACAACATACACACACACACACACACAAAGAAGACGCTGCCATGAGATGCACCAAATCACAAGTTCCCCTTCCAAACAATGGGAGTCAACATTCAATTTATTTGCATAATTTAGGTGCTCATCAAGTACATTTTTGTGTGTACAAGCAGGGGAAGTGAACAGTGACCAGACCATCAAATCATCATCATAATTCATACCGTAATCTTAAAGTTTGTCAAAGGAACTGATAAATCATATCAATAATTGTTGTAATACAATAGTAACATGCAGCATGATATCAAAATACAAGATGCTGCTGAAAAAGGCCAACTTGTATAAATCACAAGGGCTACTGAAATATTCTAGAGGTTGTCCTTTATTATGTCATACATGTACCTGGGTTCTGTACTGGGCAATAACTTGGGTTATCACACAGGCCTCCACAGAATTATTTGAATTCACAATGCATGCAACAAGACTGCTGTTGTCAAAAATTTGAATACTGGACTTAGATGTGGCCATGGGAATGGCTGTTCGAAAATTCCAAATTTCCTCAACTTCTGTAACAGTTGTATTTAGCATAATTTGTAATGTGTGTTTCCTTGGGTGGGTATGACATAAATACACTGTAAGTTTGAAACACTGTGTATTCCCCATCACCCTCAGTCCCAGCCCTCTCGCAGGCCACATCATAATATTGCCCTGTGGCCTGGTTTGGTTGGGCTGGTGCCTTGGCATCCTCCTACGCAGGGACATCCAACAGCCAAACTGCCTGTCTGGATGCACCCTACTCTTTCAACCGTCACTCTTAGTAACCTCATTAATATTCATAAGCAAGGCGGTCAGGAACTAAGAGTGACGGTTGAAAGAGCAGGGCACATCCAGACAGGCAGTTTGGCTGTTGGATGTCCCTGCGTAGGAGAATGGTACCTTGGGTGATTTAGAATACTTGACTAGTAGACTGTTCTGTATTCTAAATTCACATGAAGTACAAGCGTACATGTACAATGTACAAATGTATCATGATGCTAACTCCCATGGTCAAATAACAAAGATAAAAGTTCTGGATCAAACCCACTTTAGATCTAAAACAGTACCCAGTTTCTGTATACTATACAGAAGACCTATTAGGTCCTAATAATATATCTAACTAAATATAGCCACTATCTATACTTTATCATACAACAATTACAACCATTTACAATATGGTAACACAGAAGACAATGTTTCATTGTGAAATAAAAATGTTGACACCATAATTATCTATTTAGCAGCTTTTTGGCAGATAATTAAATATGTGCTTCTCAGTCTAGAAATATTGTATTTATAATTTTCATATTTTTACCTATTTACAGAACACCATTTACAATAAAGTTTTGAATAAAATAATGGTATCCCTTTGAGTCTTGCCACATTCATCCTTTTTTCATTTGCTCGGATAGGACGTTAAATGGAGAGTGTGTTGAGGAGAGCACACCTCGAGCACATTAAGAACCACAGCATTTATCGAAAAGACAAGGGGTCTTCCCGGTGTGAGTCGTTCAAAACCTACAGTCCTATGGCTGCACCTGGGGCAATATGCTGTCACATTGAGGTCACCTGAGTTAGCACCAAATGGCAGCTCGCTCCAGAGTTTAGCGACAGTCCAATTGAGGTTACTGGTAATGAGTTAGTGCCTTATGGCATGCCCTTGTGATTTAGCCCCTCCTACTGTACACTTTGCAAGCTTCTCACAATTCAGCCCATGGCTACAAAAACAGAGTAGTCAGCCCACCCAATAACGATGACAAAAATAACAATTCCAAACGATAATTTTTATAGCTACCATTAAAGGCATTCATAGATTTGGTAAAGATAAAAAATGGTGGCATTAGATTGTGCTGTACAATCCTGACTTTATGTGGTGTGAATACTGCATCTTTTCTTAAATCATTGAGACATTGTCACATGTTTAAGGATAAAATATTACAAAGAAAAATGTCAATGACCAAACTACTCATTCAATTTGTGAGTGACTATCATTTGACTTTCAAATTTGGGCAACATTTTTTTCACAGAGGTAATTGTGCTAGTCATTGACCATGACATTGCGATGTATATGTACACGTAGACTGCAGCAAATGGCCAACTTCCTTGTCAACATCAACATCATTGCCTTTAAAAAAATCTTCAAACAGAAGCGGGATGTGCCATGTGAGGTTGTGGGTGGGGACAGTTGTCCCAAATCCACTGTCATCTTGCCTCCTCATCATCTGTCATATAGTCTCTCCCCTGGAAGAAAAAAAGTAGTTAGCTTTAGTGGCATCGCATGGCAGAGAGGCTATGCTCGCAGACACAAGATGGAGAGGTCATGGGTTCAATTCCTGCCATTACTGGCTAGATGTTATGTCCTTGGAAAAGGCACTATACTGTACACGACTTTCCTCACTCCATCCAGGTAAGAAATGGGTACCTGACTTCAGTTGGGAACATAAAAGGCGATGGAAGGAGAAAGACGGGCTCAGCCTTCAATACCTTGCCCTAGACACAGTGGGTAACAACTCACTGCTGCAAGAAGGCTCTTCAAAGAGACTACCATAACCTTTTACCTTATTCTAACAGCATTTCTACATGCACAGATGTTTACCTTTTCCATGCAGAAAACAGGTTGCCAAAAATCATTGCCAAGATGTTTAAACTTATTGATCTTCCATATAACCACATGCTTTTGTCATTATGACCCCGGTTTGAGGCACTGATTGATCCAACTTGCTTTCTTTTGAAGAAAATCACTTAACCTTAACATGACTTAACCTGACTTTGGTTGGGAAGATAAAAGACCGTGGAAGGAGAGGGATTGGCTCTGCCTTCTAATATCATGCTCTATAGACATAGTGGATAACAACCCACTGCCCCTAAATGCATTTAAAAGGGCTACTTTTACCTTGAAAGTTTACCTATTTACAGTCAGTTTTTTAATGTCTATCCATTATCTTTATCATCGGTTTCCATTTTCTGCTGAAAACGTAGTATTTGATTTACAACTGTAAATCATGTGATGATTGTTATTGAAAGTTACAAGTACTTCAATCTATTATTCCTTGTCTTGACAGAATATTCACAACAAAATGTCTATCTCCAAATTTACATACCTGGTCAATTTTTTGGTCCAAAAGTCTGAAGAACTCTTGTTGACTGTGAGATACATGCCTGAGAAGGAAAAAAGAAAGAAAAAAAAAGTAAGAAAACACTGTGGCTATACAAACATGGAATATCCTACAATTAACCATAAGGCTTGTGGTCTTGCTATTACATTTTATAAGTACATATCATTCGTAGCTTGGGAAAATGACAGCTCAGAGACGACGGTATTCTACCGTTTCGACTTTAATATGTCTTTCTCAAGAATTGAATATTATTAAGTACATACATGACTGTACTTATTTAATTAAAATTTCATGTTTAAACCACAGAAACATGATTTAGAAGGCAAGACCATACTGGATGTTCGTGATACATTATCCCTTTGAATTGGTGGCCAAATACTCCAGGATCCTAGCAATCTATGAATGGTTAGAAGTCACTTAGCAAACGTTGCCATAACAGCAGTCTACAATTGGCATATTTGATGCAAATACACAACTCAAACTGTCCTTCAGCTTTCAAGTAGTATAAACATGTACTGTGCATATGGCATCTGGCAGGTGAAAGGAGAAATGTATGAGGTACACTGATGTCGCCTTACCCATTTTTCAACTTTCTGAGAGGCATGTAGGAAAGATCAGAATGAAAGAGATTAGCATGAACGTTTAGCATCTGTGTCAACTTGGTAATCACATCAACATTTCTGACAGTGTTATCATGCATGGATCCAGTGGATAGTTAAGGTATTGTGCTTTTTACAGGTCTACAGTCGGATAGTGTTAACAAGTTAAGAAAACAACTTACGGTGCAGGTCTGCTGATAGGCTTTGGTGGCTCATATTTGTCCTCCACTATCTTTTTTAACTGCAAAACAAAATACATGTAATGCTATAAATAGAAATTAGTCACCATACAGTATTTGATTAAAACATAAGGAGGAAACCCCCTTTTCCAAAACAGGCTGGAACTGCTAAGCGACCACTGAGCATTCAAATGACAGATTCCTACAAAAATTTCATAGACAAAGAGCAAAATTTCTTTACAATTACTGTGTTTTTGTTGTCTTTTCAGTCAATGATATACTGTTTGACTATGAATGCTACTATTGTGTAGTTAGTAGTAGTACATGTAGTAGTCCACTGTGTTCTGCTGATGCAGCGGTCTGGACACTCTGCAACAGCACTCAGTCTTTCTTCATCTCTCTCCACTGCATCTTGTTCATTGCCAGCTTCCTGAGCTCCCGCAGTTTTCTTTCTGACCGCAATGGCCCAAGTCCTCTATCATTGAGGTCAGCCCTCATTAAGCCTAACAGGTTCCTACAGTACCTTCCTATTCGAGTTTTGTAAGTGTTGGAACCAATCAGGGCAAAGTCTAGGGCCTGTTGGGCAGGTGTTGTGTGGCTATTGTGTGGCTGGGTAAAACTGCAACTCACCATTCCTGCCTCATCCTCTCCATTCACATGTCTGCCTCTGTCTGAAACCTCCTGGTTATTCTCCTCATCAGCTACATCACCCCCTCTTACATCTGTGGAAGAAAACATTAGATAAGATGGACATTAAGTTCGTCTTTACTCACACACAGGTAAACACGCATGTTCTTTGTGCTGAACACCATCCACACAAATGTGAACACACCAGTCCTGTCCTTAGTACTGAACACCATACACACATAGGTAAATGCACCTGTCCTTGGCACTGAACACCATCCACACACACACACACACACACACACAGAGGCAGACACACCTGTTCTTGTTGCTGAACACCAGCCACATGCAGGCAAACACACCTGTCCTTGTTACTGAACACCATCTACACAGGCAAATGTACCCATCCATACACAAGTGGACATACTTGTCCTTGCTGCTTGACACCATTCACACACAGGTGAACTTACTTGTCTTTGCTGCTGAAAACCATTCATGCAAAGGTGTTCAGCAACCAAACATACATGTCCCTGGTTCTGAACACCATCCAAACACTGGTTGAACATACCTGTCCTTGGTGCTGAACACCATTGACACATTTGGTTAACACAACTTTCCATGGTGCTGAATACCATTCACACAGGTGAACACAGCTGTCCTTGGTGCTGAACGCCATTTACATACAGGTGAAGACAACTGTCCCTGGTGCTGAACACCATCCACACACATGTGAACATACCTGTCCTTGGTGCTGAATAGTCACACACATGAACATACACCAGCACACTCCCAGAAAAATCTGTCCTTGGTACTGAACTCTATCCATGCACCTGCACACACACACACACACACACACACACACACACACACACACACAAACCTATCATGAAACCATACAAAAGTATGGTATGATAGAAGATTTTGGATCAAATATTGATGGTGACTGATTTTGTATGTTTTCGGTTTTATAGAATAGGAGGACATTTAAGTTCGTGTGTGTTACCTACCTGCCTGCTTGGCAGAGCTGGTGGTGTGAACACCATCTACACAGTCATACATGGACACATAGGGACTGCTTTTTGTTTCAATCTTACAGAACAGGGGGAATTTAAAGTCTCTGTGTGTACCTACCTGCCTGCTTGGCAGAGCTGGTGGTGTGTGTTAGGACTGGACTGTCTTTCTGTGGCGGGAGGGGGGCAGGGATCTGCTTGGCACTGGAACACCCCATGTCCTATCTGGCAACACAGAGGTCAGGGGTTAGAGACATGCTGGTTGATTAGAAAACAACTCTTCAATATATTACTTTGTGTGTGGAACTGTTAAGTAAGCTACTAAAAACTTGAGTGCAGTGCCACATTGTCCTCATCTGTCTGAAAGCAAACATATTAAAAAAACAAAACAATCCAATACATCACTACATCCCAAAGACCCTTAATCCAAGACCGTACCAATCTAATTTCTTGATTGTTTATTTTGTAAAATAATGTTACTAGTAGATTGGCAAATCAACAGAATAGAATTTGAGAGGAAAGTCTGCACATGTACCGAGGCACACTACAATTTCAGCTTATTTTTTAAGGGAGTGAACAGAGTCAATGAGATGACAGTTTTGTCCCAGCCCATGTGTTCATGATGACATTCTTTTGCTAAAATTTCAACATAAAAACTTAAGAGTAACATTGAGAAATACATTGATGTGACCGAACAGCAGTACCTTTTATAGTAATTTCAACCACATGCTGACCAGGACCATATTTACGCCTACCTAAGTGAGAAAGCTGTAACCTCAAAGGGCAAAAGCAGTATCCAACTGGCCACTTGGATACCGCTTTGGCTCTTTGATACCGTCTTATCCCATGTGCACCGGAAAAAAGGCCAGTTCAATCAATCTCTGAAATATATACATGTGTAGGTAGGACTTTCAACAATATTCCTTGCTCATACAATACCCTGGCCATTCAAATCTTGAGGAAAATCATCAAAAAGAAAACAAAACTGATAGCTGCCAGATGAACTACAAAAGTCTTCCATATCTTACCTGCAGGCTGTGCCCGTTCAAATGGCCAGACGTATTTCTTTTTGTCCAGGAATCGATTAAGGCCTATGTAGGGCATCCACATTATTACATCTAGCCAAGAATAAAACCATTACTTAGTCACCAAGGGTTTCTGGCCTATATGTACATTTTGTAGCTAGGAACATCCATATTATCTAGTTACATCAAAAGGAAGACAACAAAAGAACTAAACGTTGCTAAGGGCCTGAAGTACAGGATATCTATATTAAGGCACGGAATCATTCCCAGGATAATAAGGAAATTTGATAACAGGTTAACAAAATTCGCTGTGCTTTGTGTTGAAGACACGAAATCGAGGATCTCAGACACAGAGAATCATGGTAAGAAAAGAACAATTCTCCAAATCTCCTATGCTGGCAAAAACTTTGGGCTTTCTAGTAGGATACCAGGTTAACAAAATGCACTGTATCTAGGATTTAGGACCCAGAGAATTATCATAATGGTAAGAATAGAACAATTATCTTAACCTCCTATGCTGACAAGAGCTTTGGGCTTTTTATTAGGACAACAGGTTAACAAAATGCGCTGACCTTTGTGTCAAAGACACAAAATCTAGGATTTTGGACACAAAGAATTATGAGAAAAGAACAATTCTCCAAATCTCCTAATATGCAGACAAGAACTGGTTAGGACATCATTCTATATTAAGGTGCACTCTTACTGCACTTGCATCAAGCTTGCATCACTGCGGGGTTGTTCATTGTGTCACTGTTTTGTTATTTTCTCCAATTTAGATATTGCGTAATACGTAAAAGTATGACTTAGAAGACGACAAAATACACAAAAAGTAAGACAATTTGTTCTTTATCTCTGAAATTTGTTGTGAGTATCTTTCGGACCCAGTTGCTGTGACTTAAGCTTGACGCACGTCCATCATTGATTGGACAATTCAAAAGATGTCAGTGGGACATGTACAAAGACATATTCAGAGAAATTCAATGCATAAACGGGGACTTCACATCTCAAACTCCCCTGGCACTCAAAATGGATTATGATAAAGTCAAAGATGACTTAAGTCCTATAAAATCCATTCAACCACCCACATAAAACATTGATTTAGAGCAAACCAATTACAGTAACTAATTAAAAGATCTGACTACAACTTACTTGTAAAAAGGCATGCAGGCTTGAGACCTTAGTGCAACCAACGTTACTATCACTGTACCAGCAGCTCTAGTGTCCACCAGAAAACAAGGTCTGTTCCCAATGATCCCTCGCTGAATGTAGAAGGCCTAAACACACACAACACCAAACATGCTGTATAGTGTATGGTGTTCTCATGGCAAGAAAGGCTATCACTATAGGAACATAATGCCTGATCATCTTTGGGCTTTAGTGATAACTTATCCCAATAATGTGTGAAATAGTTAGCAGAACTACTGAAAAGGTGAAGGACTACTAGTAGATGGAGGATTTTTCATGCTGGCTGAAAGTAAATATCATAATTGTGTATATCCATCTCACATTACATGTATATGTAATCCAGGACTCCAGTCTTGTTAGCTTTGGACTGTTTTCAAAGGTCGCTACCCCACACCAACATACTGTAAATGCAGAAACTTTCACGGTGGTTTAATGTTCGCGGTTTTCGCGGTGGCGGCCTCACCGCAAATTTAAAACCACCGTGAACATTTTTACATGGCAGTAAGAGACTACAGTGCATGGTGCTACTGCGAACTTCAAAACACTGTGAAAAGTTATTTTTCTCGCTACTGCGAAATTAAATCCCTGCGAACTAAAATGCACTATTTTAGAGTATACGTGTATATGCAGGATTCTTAAGGTGCATTTAAGCTTTAAAGACCATTTTGTCACAAGCATTTAAAGGATAATGGCTGTGGTTCTACACTTAGGCTGATCACCTGCATGTACATATAGAATACAACACGGTGTATTCCGTATCACCCAAGGTAACAGCCCAACCCGCGGGAGGGCTGGGACCATTTATTTATGTCAAACCCACCCGAGAAAACACATGTTTTGATGCGAAATGCGCCAGAAGTTGAACAAATTTGGTGCCCTCGAACCAAAAGTGTTGCAACAGCAATGTTCCAACGTCCGAATCGGGTATTCGAATTGCCAACCGAGCGGTATTCAGCCCGCTCGAAATGGTTCGATCTATTCGAATGGAGCCCGTGTGATACACCTTTCGAACTTGTGCGATACGGAAGCATACGGCCCGGTCCGGAACACCCGTATCGAACGTTTTCGCGTCACAGGTATGACATAAATGTGGTTACTTCCTACATTGTATATCATAAGGAATTGGAAACTAAGTATTGGTACATGTTGTAGCAACGGATAGCGGGTCAGCTACCTGGTGGAGGATCGCCATAGGTGGTAGCCTCTTTTGGAGCGTCATACTGCCCTACAGCTGATCAGTATGTACTAGGAATGATGGATGGATGGATGCTCAAGCTTTGTTTTGGATCTCCATTTATCCATTAATTCTTTGAGTGTTTGATAACACTAACAGGGGGTAGAGTGGATTAATGGCGATCCAAAAATATTGCAAAAATGTTATCATTGAAGAGGTTCATCAGCAAGTTACTACAATATTCTTCAAATAGTGATGGTTTTTAAAGGCATACAGACAAAAAATCCAGCCTTCACCTACACTGATACTCTAAAATCAAGACAGTAAAATCATCATAATGGCTTAAGAAGGTTCAGACAACACACTGATAACAAAGTGTTACAACAGCTGACGTTTCAATGACCTTCTGTCATCACCTTCCTCAGGGAATAACAACTGGTTTTACTTTCCACCTTAGCTAGGTGTCAGTATTGCCCTGAGGAATTTGACAGACGGCCACTGAAACATTGGCAGTTGTGCCTCTTTGATGGTGAATGAAGACATTTGTTATTTGGTCACTAAATTGCTGAAATTATTCACAGATATATGATATAACACTAGTTCTCCTTTATCCACGGGGTAAGCTATATTCATTGCTTTTAATTAAAATGGGGTATTAAGGGATATCAAGTTGACGGATGGTGGTTCAAACTGCAATATTTTCAAAATACTGTGGATTGAAACCTTCGTCTGTTGACTTGATATCCCTATAGACCCAGTTTTTAAAAATGACGGAAATACTGGTTACCCAGCGGATAAAGGTAAACTAGCATTATATAATTCAGTGAATAATTTCATCAATTGATGTAAATAATTTCATCAATTGAATGACCAAATAACCAATTTCAAAACAGCCGAGATCATGTGGCACAGCGGCAGTGAATGGCTCGGGACTGAGAGGTCTCGAGTTCGAATCCTGCTGTGTCACTGATCTTGTTAGAGACATTGTACATGTACATACCTACAGACTTGTATACCAGGGAATCCACCTCCACTCTATAGCTACCACCTGTTATTATACACTCCTAAAAGCTACAAGATGACCCTTCCAGTTCTGCCTTGCATATCTTATTACCTGGATGTCTAATCTACATCGACGTAGTGTTAGAGACATTGTACATATACATACCTACAGACTTGTATACCAGAAAATCCACCTCCACTCTATAGATACCACCTGTTATGATACAATCCTTAAAGCTACAAGATTACCCTTCCAGCCCCGACTCGCACGTTTCAATGGCATGTGATCAAGAGGACCCTCGTTATACCAGGAGTGTCCACTGATCTGATCAAAGAAGCAGAGATGAATCGCTGGCAGATTGAGTTCAAACAGTGATTAATCGTTAGATACAGGGTGGATGAGCGGCCACAGAGGAATTGCTGGCTGGATATTCTAATATCAGTTCTTGTGATATCAGATAAGGAACTGGAATCTTTTGACCTCGTTTTCCTCAAATGCGTCGTTATGGAAGCCTTTTTGAAATGTGTTGAACACATTAGTGTCTGAAGATTGAGTTCAAACAGTGATAAATCGTTGGATACGTGGTGCATTGAGCGGTCACAGTGGAATTGCTTGGTGGATATTCTAATATCAGTTCTTGTGCCAGCGAATCCCTGGTGGTGGTCTAGGCGACCGATTCATCTCGGCAGTAATCAATTGGGGTGACACACAATTAAAATTTTGCTGCGATGACAACAGGACTTAATAATTGCAATAAGGACACACTCACCTCTAGCTATATAAATCATAAATTTTACAAATTCGATATCAATCGAACCAGTATGGGGAATGGATACTTGGAAGTTTATTTTTGACAATGTGATTTTTCACTATTCACTACTTGTCAGATTTACTCGAAGACTTAAAAAATGTAATTGTTGCCTCATGCCCTTTAAGACTATTCATGCTCTATTTCTACAAAAAGGTCATGAGACAATTTACTAATTGCAAAGACATTAAATACCAGTACACAGTAAAACCATAAATGAAATCTTGACACGTATTGTTGCTCTTGTTGTTGCTAGGATATTTTAGCAAATATTAGATGAAGAAGATAGTTTGAATGTTTGTTTAGGTAAAGTTTACTGAGGAAGAAGTTGTTTTTTACTTTGATCCACCATTGTGCAGCCTAGTTGCCGAAGCAAAAAAAAAAAATCTATTTGGCCAGGTTTCAGGAGAAAGCTTGATTCTAGAAAATAATCAATTCTATTTTCAACAGATTCTAAATCTAATTACCTTAAGTCAATTAATCAACTGTCTAACATTTCCGAGAAAGGCACATCTCATTTGACAATGACTCAGAACAAACAAAAATATTTGCCATGCTGATTTACAACACAGTATAAACCTCATATAACCTTGATTGTAAATCAGACACTGCACATGCAGCAAGGTGGTTTAAAAACAGTTAGACCCCCCCCCCCAAAAAAAAAAAAATCAGTGAGCTACAAGTTACAAGTGAATAACATTAGTACTGACCTTAACTCTGTATGTATGTTGTTCTTCCTTATAGTTACCAGGAAATGTTGTTGCCTGCTATGCACACAACCTAAGGAACCCAACACAATTATCAAGAAGAGGAGGAGTTGAATCTGACACAGCAAGGCAAAGCCAGACTAATCGCACTACAAAGTACAACTTCATGTACCACTACAGTAACTGTAGCTACTTGAAAAGCATCATGTCATACTTCACCTCATTTGAGGACAACCACCTTAGGCCACATCAATTTAAGTTGTTGGTTCTCGGATTTAAAAAAAGACGTTAAACCGGAGAGTGAGTGAGTGAGTGTGAGTGAGTGAGTGAGTGAATTTAAAAAAATTGCTTAACGAGAAGAACATGTAAGGCTGGTTCACCTTTATCCGAAGGTAACCTATATTCGTTGTTTGTACAAAAAACGTATTTAGGAATATAGAGTCGATGGACGGTGGTAAAAAATAGGAATATTTTGAAAATATTGCAAATTTGAAACCACTGGCAGCAGACTTAATACTCCTAAATGTGCTGTTTTTAAAGACAACAGATCCCCATGGATAAGCGTTAGCATTATGAAGACACAGACAGAGGACCAGATTTATGCCTTGGTGCACTCAGTTTTTTAAGAGTGAATAAAGTCATGTTCAAGTTTTCCTTCCTGCCCATTGCTTTTATGATATCCGGTTGCTTTATTTTCACTTTAAAAATCCAAAAACCAACAAATCAAACTGGTGTAGCCTTACCTCATATAATTCAGCCAATCATTCCTTAAAAGCTTGCCAATGTTCAGATCTGGTAACAGTTGGCCATTTCATGATCATTTAAGGCGTATAAGGCTGGACCCAGCTGTTAGCCATGGATTAATGTTTTACTGTAATACTTGATGGGTGACGACTGAGTCTGTATTTTACAATGATCTGCCTTGTTGTCTTTTAGAATTTTACCAGCAGCTGTTAGGTGCGTTTTCTTAAACTATACATGCCTATGAATAGTCTGATTAGAAACACAATTTATTACTAAACAACATTCACATAATAGAAAATATCTATCATTTTCTCAATGAGGTTCGCGAAAATAAAAATAAGTACTGATCTAGAATATACAGTTTGAAAACACTAGTTCATGTGTCGGAGGGAAAATTTTGTACATCCATTTACAGTCCTTCTTAAGGTGTGAAAAAAGATAGATTTGGGTTTTCTTCCAACTTGAAGTCATATTCTCATCTTAGTTGTTGGTAAACTTTTACTTTAAAACGTCTGTGATACTGTGCCATGTGACACTTTCAAATACCAATACAGCCCTCGTCCCTAGAAGCTGAACTTGATGAATAGTTCTCACACTGTTTCTAAGCTGTTCCCAACGACGTAAATGCCAGCATATATCAATGGTGGCACCGTACATTAAACATGAACAAAGGCTGCCTCTCAACTTCCAACCAGGTAAATAATACTGTGTTCTTCCACCCGTGGCCTTTACGTAAATGTATGCTCTGCTTGTCAAAGCCATGTTATGTCAACTACAAAAATAGATGCGTCTGCTTCAATGAGGCGGAGAAGAATTACTGCCCTTTTCTTGTCCTTCAGTGACATCAGTAATTCCCTGTGTGTATGGGACAATAGAAACAAGAGCTCCGCCATGCTTTGATTGCCATTTCCCATGTGATCAGGCACAAGGAAAAAGCAGGTCCTGTTTCCTTGACATTGTCTTTTCAATTCTTGATATAAATTGTCTTCTACTTCCTGCAGGCAGGTATAGATTTCATTGTAATAATAGACATCACTGGGAGATTTGGTATTCATGCCAAGAAACTGCCTACTGTTCTTCAAGTTAACAGTAAACATGTTACACCTGTACCCTAGGTGGCAAGGTGGTCTTGTGTTTAGGATTGTTGAGTCTTTGAACCTGGGTTCAAATCTCTAGCAGGTCCCAATTAATGTTGTGCAACAGGAAAAAACACTTTGTACCGGTGTTTGAAGAGAGCCACAACTTCAGCATGTTAAAGACTGTAATGTCTTATACAACATGTAGAACAGCTATCACTTCAAACTATCTTTTAAGTTGAAAGCAGTACAGTACAAGACAAACAGTAATAATTCCCTTGATGAAATAGACTTCTTTATGTACAAAATATCTGAAGAAGTTGTCTACACATTTTGGGAATACTTCTAATAGAATACAATTATCATTGTATCATGTCACTACTGCTTAAAGAGCAAAAAGTGTAGAAGGGATGAGTGAGAGAGTGAGTCGTTTGACTAAAATAGAAAATAGTTAGTATACTAAGGATGCTTGGCAGAAATCAGTTCCTTAGGATTTAATTGACAGCATGTTTGTTAGCAAAACAGTGTTATCAGCAGGGCCCATCCATGATAAACAGTTTATCTACTTCTCTGTGAATACTGAACTGAACTGTGAATACAGCACAGAATCAAATTCACACTGACACCTTTGTCACAACATTATTGAGTTAGCAAGCAGTTATCAAATCATGTTATATGTTACAAATCTCATTATTATCATTATGAAAGACTAAGTATAGCCCCATACAACAATACATTTAAGGAGGAAGCTGTGGACCTTAATAAGTTCTGAGAACTAATATTAAGCTGCATTTTCCAAACATATTTTTAAGTCCAAGAATTTTTCGAGTGACCAGTTGTAACTCGAGTATCAACCTAACACTGGATGCTTTGGCAACATTACACGTAATGCTACAATGTTACACATTTCTCGAAGACAATGCTGAATCACAGGTAACAAGACAATACCTTTAATTTGCTCTTTGCTATGGGGAGTCCTGGGGTACATTTTTTTTGTACACAAGAATAGTTGACATGGTATGTGTAATACCTACTCCTCTACGCTAAATAGGGTAACAAATGGGACGATAGGCATTCAAATGAGGTGGCCTTTGAATTTCATGTGTGCTAGGAAGGCGCATAATACAGATTAAATCATCACAACGCCTTCCCACTTAAATACGTAGTAAATACTTAACAAAATACAAAAGAATAGTTGGGATGAATGCTGTATCTATGCGATATGGAAAGTTTTTCAGCAGTCACTATAACGTAAACTACACTTTTGGCATGTATAGGTGAGTCCTGAAAAGGATGTCAGCTTTTATATGAAAAAGATTGAAAATGATTTGGTTCTATGGAAGCTTGGTATGTCAAGCAATTTGCCTCACTTAATATGACGCCAAACACAAAGTTCACTTTGCTGAATTTGGAACCTTCTCACTAATCTTAGTCTCAGATTCATTTTCTTAGGAACACTGTTGTATGAACATGTTACAATATTACTGACACAATAAGGTCTTCATACTACTTAATTTGACCAGAAAGTCCAATATTTACGACCAAACAGAATGTTACATCACATTAAGCACTCAACTTAACAAAGAGGAAGTTGGAACACACGTCATGCGACACAAGTTTATTCTTAGCTGTTCAAAACTCCGTGTTCTCTGTGAGACTGTTTGGGATAAAGAACTGGACAGACAATGACTTTCCCATAACCACTTTTCTTGTTGAACCAAATTCAGTTTCCTCATAGCTTGGGGTGTAAGATATGCTGTCTACAAAATATAATCTATCAACCGAACTCCTCCGATCTTTCTTGACATTCTAATCACAATGTACTTCCTTCAAGACAATCTTTCAGAGTTTGAGGGTTTCAAAGTGAATCACAGTCTGTACCAACAAGCTTTCCTGTTCCAAAACTCTAAAAAAACGTGTTCTGAAGAACAAACTCTCACCTGTAGAAAACAGACAAACGCAACTCGGCGTTGCCACCCTAGACACGACAGCCCGCCCGCCCGCGCGCGCCCGAACGCTTAGCACAACCACGGCAGGGCCAAAGGTGCGGGAACACTGTTTACAAAATCTGGGGGACGACATAGTGAGGACAAATAAAGCAAACACGTTGCCATGGCAAAGCCACTACAAAAGTTGTTTGATATCCTGGACATGAAAGCCGTGCCTACGCCAGGTGCCACACCTCCCTCGTTTGTTTAACGAGCAGGTAAAACATGGTCATTGTAATAAACCAACGGACTGTGTGTACAGCATTGGGGATAATAGACCCCCTAGGACATCATTCTCTTCAGCTTATGCATCATTGTCTTCAACTTTTGATTTCTTCTGATTTGTGCAGTTAAACCATGTCTGAAAATTAAGAATTCCTAAAAGAAAAGCTACATGTACAGTAGGCTATGAAGTCAGGATTCCTGTTTTCAACATTGTGAAAAGTATTTGAAAGTAAATTTCAAAATTTTTTGTTCAAATCGTATTTTTGTATGCTCAGGCTTTTTGCTTACTTCCAACCATGAACACCTACATGTATGTTGGGATGAGTGAGAGTTGGCTTGTAAGTTAATAAGATATATTTTAGATCAGTACTAGTATCAGTATTTGTAATATCAATGGATCTATAATATTTTTACTTACGTGCAGGATCAGAAAATTTAAAGGACTGAAGTCAACTTTTATTTAATTGAATCTTAATTACATATCTACAAATAAAGAGAAGAAAAATAGTCATAAGATTTGCAACATGTTGAGGCATCCAGCGTAACGATGTGGTGCTTACTGTAGATTGATTTTTTCATAACCTTAGCTAAATGTAAATTGATTAATTTCGTTGATGAATATATGTTCATGTACATTAATTTCCCGTATAAATTCCATTTGGTTTAACATAACAGTTTTGCGGGCACGTATTATACTATTTATAGTACAATCTATAGAATATTATATTTTGAATTGTGTTATCCAACATTTCCCCTTGCAAATCTTATGTTTCAAGCTACAGATATTACTGCAGCAGTTTAACTCATACATATACATAATGGTCTGTTAAAATGGTGTGAGACAAGAAGTTAAAGTTGATAGCTTTGCCCCTAAGACTGATTCTACATCGTTATCTATACTAATTATAGCTCAATGCTGCTGCTTCTAACGTTATACCCAAGGCATATGCATACTACAAGGCAATTTCAATGAATCTAAAACTTAAAATAGCACAATGTTTTAATTATTCATGATCAAACAAATTTCCTTTCATAGACACAGCATTAAGGGTCTAGAAAGTACAAGTTGGCCATGATATCAGTGTCTGTATTTGAAGAAAAATATTTACATTAATTCTTAGTAGGACCAAAGTACTGACTCACAATGTGCATAGATTACCTTGTTTGCACAATCAAAACATCAGTCAGTGTGTTAACTGTTCTATGTGACACATACATGTATCTAACAACATCACTTCTACTCTCCAAGCAGAGGTTAGGCTTCAGCTTCTTGAAGTTTGGGTGTATTTTGGAGTGTTTCTATCAGACTTTCCACATTGTATTTTACTACTACTTAGTAGTAAGTTTGACTCATGGCAGACAAAAGGAAAACCTGATAAAATAGAAAACCTGATAAAAAATTCCTAAAAAGATCGTCCCAAACAAGCAAAAGCATAGCCTTCAGCTGGCCATGCTTGGAGAGAACATCACTTGCAGTCTACACAGTAAGAACGTTTGTCCTTTCTTCTATACAGTATATATCGACAATTGTGACTCAATCACACACTTTGTTAGAGAAAAACCAACACGCCTAAATCCGCATGGAAAACTAAGCAGCTGATGATGATGTGTGCACATGTACACAAACTCATAAATGTCCATCAAGTCCCACTGTTTGGTCTTGGTTTGACAAACAGGATGGGACAACAGCACGCCGTACTTGGCAGGTACAAGGTTTGTGCTAAAACATGCATTACAACTCTGCTCCTGGTGCATTGGTTTCCCGATTGTGGGAAGGGAAAAGCCAGTAATTTGAAGACCACCAAAAACCATCATACTTGCTTAGACACCCATAATAAGGACACTGGTCTCAAGATAATATTAATAACTAGAGTTCGGGGACCTCATACCTCCATGAAATATTTATTGCTTTTTTGTGGATGGTATGTATGTTTATAGTCGGTTGTATTTGAGAGTAATGGTTATAAATGTTATGGGAAAGTAGTGGTGTATTTATTTAATGACACAGAGGATGTCCATCTGATTAGTAATTATTAAAATGTGACACTTAATTGTGCAATGTGCGTTTAAGAGGTCGACGGCATATGGTAGCGTGGTGTTCCTTAAGCTTGATGTTTGGCATTTAAACTGTCTAAGGTCGTCAGCATTAGTGAGGTTCGACTCTGTGCCTCAGAGCGGTGTGGTGGGAGGAAGTTGGGAAACTCAGAAAGAAGAAGGGATGTGGCCAACTTTAGTCAGATGGTGATTTGATTTTCCAACAATATGTCATAACATCAGCTGTTCACACGGTACAAAAATGAGATGCACACTTTCCTCTGATAGCCCTACATCAACTGTAAGATGAATACTTGGCGCCAACCCCGTCTGCTAAAAAACAAGTACCATTGGCTACGAAAGAGACAACTAACAACTGTCCCTTATCGTAACGAAATCAGAACATCTGTATCGCCCATAAAACTGCTGACACCCAGCCCATCTAAGATGAGAGGACCTAATGGCATTTTAATCACCATGTCACTCAAATCAGCAGTACAGTATGTGAGACATCCATACCTGTTACAGCTGTCACCTCACTATCTGCTTGCAGCTAAGCCCATTAACAAACACTTAAAGCACGATGCCTGTACCAATATATCTCAAATATAGGGGTGATTTCTGATATTATTACATCGATTATAACGACAGATACGGCTCCCAAGATCTCATCGATTCGAGCTTTCATCACACCCCACCAACACAACAAGTATGAAACCAATCCATCCAGCCGTTCTTGAGTAATCATCTACACAGACAGAGACACATAACAGAAAATATAACCTCCAGTCCATGACATTTCATGGAGGTAATAACATGAACCAGGCAATGAGGGACAGAGATGTATGGGGAGTAGGCCTAGGGGCCACAAAACCGTTTTTTCTTGTTGGACTGGACCTGTACCTGAATTTTCTGTGCTGGTCCTATTCCTAATGGGGTTAGCCGAGCCATCACAATATGCAAAACTGGACAGGTTACACATAAGCAGGATTCAACTCTGTGCTTTCTTTAAATTAATACAAAACAAAAGCCTTATGATTCTTCTTTCTCTCCAAAATTCCAGCCAGCAAGATGGGTCTTACAAAACTACGAGCTGTAGGCTCTGTTTGTGGCTGTGTAGTTTGTAGAGCCATGGGGAACAGCCAACTTAAAGGTCTTTTGCCCGTGCAATGATCCCCAAGGATTATGCTTCAGTGCAATTCTGATCTCATGCAATACCATTTCAACTGCACAATCATATACACAGTGCTACATTTTACATACTAAATGGAAAGAAACAAGATTTGTGGTAAAACTCATACCTTTGAATGCTGTAGACTCGGTGTGTGGCTGGAACCCTTTGCTGTGTGCCGAGCCTTGCAATTCAGCAAGCGCAAGGCACTCCGGGACCAGGCGAACAGCCAAGGTCTTTTGTCGGTACAATGATCCCCAAGGATTATGCCTCAGCGCAATTCTGATCTTATACAAGACCATATAACGAAAGTTCGCCTTTATTTGCGAGGTAACCTATATTGTTTTTAAAAACATAGTATTTAGGGATTTCAAGTCAACGCACTTTGGTTTCCAGTTGTAATAGTTTGAAAATTGCAATTTAAAACTACCGTCAGTCGACTTGATATCCTTCAATACAATGTTTTTAAAACAAAGGATGTTACCTTGCAGATAAAGGTGAACTGGTGTAACAGTGCTACATATTAACACTGGATAGAATTATATAATTTTTGTCACCTTTGCTTCTACAGCTCTCCAGTACGTCAGGACTGGTTCTCAACACCTGGCCTTTGTCCTCATCATCACTCCATCGCAGCTGTCCAGGTGTAGCCAGCTGTTAGGACAAGACTGGAATCCTTCGGGACACCTGCAACAGAAGAATGTTGAATGTACAATGAATTTAACCCTTTTGCTGCTGGGTAAGATTACAACCTGATTCAGGGATTTTAGGGAAAATGTGGAAATATTAGCTGCAACGGCCTCTGTACTGTTTGACGCTTGTACTTGCATTAAAGTAGCAATAGATACAAATGTAGGTAACTGCATACTAGTATACATTTCTAGAAAGCTATGACCATGCACAAGGTGAATGAAATAGTATCAAGATTAGACCTGGTCTACGTGAAGAAATTCTACCAGCTGTTAATACAGGACTGGAGTATGCCAAGAACACCTGCATCAGAAGAAATATCGATAAACAATGAATTTAAAAGTGTTTGATTCCCCCAAGGTCAAACACTCCAGATTAGATGATTAATAATTTACCGACTGGTAAACAGTTTTAGTTCAGCCATGTTTAGGACAGGATTATCTGTTGAAGATCTTCATTCCATCGCCTGACTAAAAGCCTAGTCTTACTGTTTGTATTAAACACACAACACTTAATGGACATGAATATATAACTTATAGCACACAATATAAAGCACTTACTAGAAAGGCTACATTTCGACAAAAATGCATGATGTTTCCAAAAGGCAGAAAAAAAAGAAAAGACAGCCAGAAAAGAAATGAAAAGCCAATATTGTAAAATGTGCAATGCCCTGTATGAAAGATGAAAGCGTTGTATACAAATGTACACTGTATATAACTTTATAAGGTATGATGTCTAAAAAGGATAAAAGAAAACTTCCTATGAGGAACATGAACCTTTGTCCTTCAGATACTTGTACCTACACTACATCATCGTGATTTTCTAACGTATATAATGTTTAAGCTTTCTATGTCATCAGCCTTGTTGAGTTTTGATTGGCTCAGCCAACGGAAGAAAGAAAAAGAACCCAAACTCCCCCTCAACATTTTCAGGCCAAACATACCATTTTTGTCACCATAATTGAAACACAGTTGAGGAATGCTGCATTTCAGGCTTTTGAGAAAACTGAAACATTGGGAGGTTTGACTCTGTTACTGGACCTCTGCCCCTGGATTCTACAAGAACCTGTGGGTCCCCCATTCCTTACAAACTGATAGCCTGCACCCAGGCTTTTAGCCAGGATGTTATAATAGGGAGTCCAAACGTATTGGTGAGTCACGGTAAGTGACTATTGTAGGGGGGTCAGGGGGCATCCAACCTCCATGGTGTAGAGTTTTTGATGGTTTTGAGTTAAAACAGTGCATTCTAAGGTATCCCAAGAGGCAAAAATACTGTTACAGATGTCACAGTAGAAGACTGTGACCACAGATGACCTGGTAGCATCCCTGGTCAATCAGAATTTCATGCTTGTCAGACGATTTTCTCCCCAGGATAAGGCGTCCAGGGGCATCAAATTTCTTGTTATTCTAAGAAAAGTGCGTCCAGATGACGCATTGACGCATGCCTGGCTAAAAATAAAAGCCTACATGCACCTGCACATAATATGATCTGTATGAGACTCACAGAGAAGGAAACATTACCAACCTGGAGGTGACACTTGGTATCTCAAAATCAAAATGTTCTATCAAATTGTTCCAACAGAATGAAACACTATATCAGTATATGCCATAGACAGAAAACCTCTCTAAAAAATTATGTTAAATTATTATGTAATGTTACCATAATTGTTCCAACAGAGTGAAAATGCAACAGAAAAGGCTTGTCACGAAGGATGCTATACATGACTGACTTTTCTGTTTGCAGTTAAAGAAACTGCCAGACAATGTTTATTCATAATTGATGACACAATGATGATACATATTACCAAGTGTCCATCAAGAAATACTATTAGCAAACTTAAGTTGAAGATTCTATTTTGGTGCATTGTACAGTCAACATGCTGAACTCAAAATCTGATATAGAAAATAATGATAAAGAAGGGTGCTTGAAATCTGAAGCATTTTCAAAACATCAAAAGGTTTCTAAAATGTAACATTTCCTCTTTTGTTGCTTTCTTTCCTTCGGCAGATGACTATTATCCCCTCAATGTAACTTTACCTTTTTCCTTTTCATTGTCGAAGCAGTCCTTCCTTTTCAATTCTTTATAGAGATAAAAGATGATGTCCCTGGAGCTCAACAGGTAATTATAAACTTCAAAGTTCCAATTAGTTGATGAAAGCTATTTCAGAAAGGGATGTAAAATGGGGGTCCCATGTTTAAGAAGGTGCCTCGACCACGTCAAAGGGCTAGCAGCAATATAGACAAGTGCTACTACTGGTAGTATATGTTAGGTACAGTTTGAAATACAATGTATGAAAATGAACAGCAATGGTTGAGAATGGACAGCAATCCTTTTTAAAGCATATAATGCTAGTTCACCTTAATCTGTCAGGTAACCTAGATCCGTTGCTTTAAAAAAAATGGGTATTTAGAGGTTTCAGGTGAACGACGACTGGGTTCGAAATGTTAACATTTTCAAGATATTGCGATGTGAAACTACCTTCCATTGACTTAACGATCCCCAAATACCGAATGTTTAGATACAACGGATATAGGTAATACCCTACAGATAAAGGTGAACTAACATTACATAGCACCCGTTGGCCGTCACATTTTTCATGTACCATTTGGTACAGGTACTATAAAACTACATGTACAGGAACAATCTTTTCTGACCCATGCACAACATGCAACAAATCTTGTATCATACAGCTATACAGCAGATAAATCAAACACCACTTACTCTCTTTGACTTCTGTGGTCTAGCACTAACAAGACAGCCAACCACTCACAGCCAGACACAAAGAATGCCACCCGGGAAGGCCTGGTAAGTTGAAAGCATCTGGAGTAATGTCCTACGGGACGCAATTTCTATACAATCCGATGCTCAGTTACAGATCCAGGGATGAAAGTTGGTATTTCTAACCTCTTGATAATCGCAGTTCTCGGAAAAGGTTATACGGCCACACGACCTGGATAACGGGACCAAACAGGTTGTGCGACCGTAATAAATCCATCACCAAGTTTTCATCAGGCTGAGCATAAATTGGGCCCGCTGTTGGCTATAAATAGTGGAAGCAATTATTCACCTCAGCTGTACAACACCATTTGTCAACTCAACGTGCAGGAGAATCAGATAAGTGTGGCGCAAGCGAGGAGGGCACCAAACATGGGTGGACAGGGTGTCAGACTTAGGCTTTTCATCATCTGAGTGGGCTCTCTGTGCGCACATCCAGTTAGTGTGCTGATTGTCGGCCTCGATTGATTGCCGGGGTCCCAGCTGATGGCTTGGCAACATTCAAATAAACGGAGCCAACATGAGAGACTGTCAAACATCGGTGGGATCAGCCCGGCTGGGCTCAGGATATATTGGCAGCTTAGATGTGGCCACCGACAGACAAAGTCTTGGCTCTCCAGGGGAAAGAAGAAAGGGCTACGGTACAAGCAGAAAACACAGACAACGCAACCTCATCCACTGATTAGTGTGGGCTCAAAGCAGCAAGGACATTTCAAGTTGTCATGTAATTCATAATCGCAATGCTCTTCTATCATTCAACAAAGGGGAGGCTGAATAATGCAATTTCCATAGAGCTAAGGGCACAACCCTCCGTACGTGCAAATACGTGCTATCTACGTGCCAAAACGTCAAAAATCTTTTGGGATCCGTAAGTGGTAAGTACAGCCTCCGTACGAACTAGTCGGATTTTGGAGCGCGCAGACACGTCGTAAAACTTTACGTGCAGGCAAAATTTTGTGTACCATCGAGCTGTGGAATCGCCCCACGTACGTGCCAGTACGGGCAATGCGCCTGCCCTGTACAGCCTGAGTGTTTTCAGAAATACGTGGCGGACGTGGCCTCCAAAAAAAACGTACGGACTAATTGCACGTACGGCGGGTTTTGCCCTTAGCTTTAGGGACTTTTCTGAAATTTCGCTAATGTGTTTTAAGCTTCAAAAGTTGTGCTGAAAGGACATGTACATGTACAAATGAAAAGTCATTGGAGCTACAGCTGGTATGACATAATTTCTTCTAGCGCTGACCTATAATTGAAAACTAGTAATTACCAGTAATACAGTGTTGTGCATACTATTCACCATCAACCACATTGTCTTACACTGTGGCTGCTTGTAACTTGGTGCCACTTCTTGCCAAACATTTATATTTCAGTGAGAGAAAAGTTACCAAAATACCAAGTTCCTCTGGAAGACCTACATATCCCGAGGGCAACTGTATCACAACAAACACATATCTATTAGCACCAAACTGATTGGCCGTCTTCCTCGCAAAGTGCTTTACTGAAGTGTAATTGAGATATTTGTGTTTCTTTTGTCAGAAGAAACTCAAGTCTTTTCTTCCTTTGACCTACAGACGTCACTGTATCCTTCCTACCCTGATCAGATACTGTTTACCCTACATTAGCTACAATGGGTAAATACAATTAGGTACTGTACCCCTAAACTTTAGGAGCACGATACACTAAGAAAACATCTCCCAAGTGTTCTCACAATGGAGACAACGTCATTTTACATCCATCTCAATTGCTTCAATATCATTTTCAAATCGGTACATGTAACAAATGAAAGGATCAAGATCACCATTATAGCAGTATGAGTATCTTGACGAACCACCTAAATTGAAGCAGTTTTCAGATCTTATCTACACAATTCGTAGCGAGGCCACCAAATTTAGCATAATTGCCTTCCTTCACTTAGCGTAATACGTAGTGTAATTGCCGGACCCAAACCAATCCAAAAGAATTGATAATGACAGTCTGGAAATTCTCATCTGAAACTGCAATTAAAAGACATGAACAAGAAGGAGCAGCAGCACTTTGGAAAGAACTACTAAGACCATATAACAAATAATTGTCAGAGTGAACTACTCAGACTGTCTACCAGGTACATGTATATCATTGTTATGTGACCTAAATCAAATTTGAATGTAGTCTTGTTACAACTTTCCAGGAATTCCTTCTACAATACCCAGTACTTTAGAGCATTTCCTGTAGTAACCGGTAATTGGTGAAAATTGAAATAAGCAACAGAATTTCCACCCTGGAAATAGTGACAGACTTTACTTTTAAGCAGAACCTTTGAACAAACATTAAATCTTATTGTTTGTGACTCTTCTGCTTTGATGGAGGAAAGCAAACGCTCTATAAAAGAGAAGTTGTGAAAAATATCGATAAAATTAGCTTGCAAATTCTGTACACAGTGAACCTGTGTGCTTTAAATCTATAGACTGGGTTTTCAATGGGCGTGTGACTATGTGAGTCTTTCTTCCTTGTTAGTGTAAAGCTAATATTGGTCATCCAGTGACAAGCCCCATCTATTGGGGGCAAAGACAGTATCCAATAGGCTAAACAGTATTTGATTTGCCCCAGATACACTGTAGATCTGATTGGAGAATCTTGCTTCCCCAAGTTGATCTCATGAGCACACCCGGGTTATCGCTACTTTTCTTGTGTTGGGTTCTTCAACTTTTCAACATTAAAATCAAATTCATGCCACCGCCACACTAAGCCATAACAAAGACATTAACGGTTTAAACCATCTACATCTAGCAGCAACGCATATATTCTAATGTTTAAACTTGTCAAACCCAAAGTTAATGATCGATTCATAATCCATATCTGGAGAAGTTCAAGTGCTTTAGAAGCAGGCAGAAGGCCTCAGAGAGTACTCACAGCCCCCCTTCTGTGGTAGCACAGGCAGCTTCGGAATCATTAATGTTGCCTGGATATGGAACACCAGCTTATCATGATCATGTACTTAATTGGGTGTGGCTTGCTCCCATTGCCAGGCAGCACTTGGAAATCCTAACATAAACATCGGAAAACATGCCACTTCTTCTTCTCACCATCATGGGAGGTCTATTGGGTTTAAAATTGAGTCAGACATATATTTTTCCTATGTTGACTTCATGGTAGTCTTCATGAGATTTTAGTAAAACATCAACTTATTAGGAAAAAATTGTCGTAAACATTTGTCAAGGGCAGACCTAATTGGTAATCAGCCCGAGGCATATTACTGCCGAGATGTCAGCGCTGATTAGATCAGCCCTTCAACATGTAAGTAGCTTAAGCACGTACACATAGGACACACATGCTATCGGGCTTCCAATTGGTACTGTACATGGAAAGAAGTTGAACCTTTTTCATCCTCCTTGATACATGAGATGATCTATTTCATATTGGATAGGACTCTAGGGAACTTGTTGAAAATGCTGAGTCATATAGGCACCTATATCAGAAACAGTACAGTAAGGCTATATAAAGCATAACTTGTTTTTTATGTGGGCGAAGCCTCACATTTAGTTATGTGGGCGAAGCCTCACATTTAGTTTTTGCTCAGATATTTGCATATTCCAATTAGACCAATCAAAACTCAGAAAAAATGGAAGCACTCCACGTATCCAGCTTTTTGATTGGCGGAAATTCTGCCTCTCTCGGGGATACCTCACTGGTGAACCTATCAGTGGGCAGGACACAGCTGGGCATCGAGTTTGAATACTAGTAATAGCAGCGAAACTGAACTCTGGCTCCAGGAAGAAGTTGCCCGCCTTGGAACGAAGGAGATTGCAAACATTTCACACAAAAACATTATCTTCAGAAAATTGGACCTTTACTGGGCTTTAGAATCTTGGAAATTATGAACGGACCTGTTCACGCCATCTAATACATTTGTATATTTGTTAAAAGTTTCAAATGAAAATGGTTACTAGTGTGGCCGAGTGGTTAGCGCTATGACTCCCTACGCTTTTTGCTGGATCGACCCGGGTTCGAGTCTATAGAGGAAGAGTCGTCTTTTTTTCCTTTTTAAACATCCATTTAATATAAGAATACTTTTGTCTTGCGACCACAACATCAAAATCCGCATTTCAGCCTTTTTTTTCTGCATTTTCCATTTTTTTACTTCCACTCAAAAGACGGCGTAGGGAGAGGGGCTCGTCAACGCCTCGGACCGGGCAGCCAAATACTGTATCGACAATGTCTGTCGCCTGCGGTGTTACTAGTTGTCAAATTTGGAGGCTACCGGACCTGAACCTGAATCTCTAGACTCGAGTCCGGATCTGAACCTGAATTTCAGCTTTATATAGGTACACAGCACAACCCGTGATGTCAGGTGAAAGCCGAGAATAGGGGGCACTTAATGGCATGCTATTTTTTTTTGTGTGTGTGTAAGATAGCTTGACAAAAGGCCACGGGAAAACTTGATGCATTTTCGCGAAAATGTTGCCTTTCTAGTTGTTTCTTTTCTTGCGATTTTTCGTTTCTTTTCCCTTCGCCCACATCCTGCATTTTTTTTCAAAAATGTTGCCTTTCTAGTTTTTTTTTTATAGAAAATTTGTCAGGTCTCAATACCTTTTACATTTATTATAAATTATAAATTGTACAAAGCAGCTGCAATGCTGTTATGAGCAGATATATGCTGCAGATTTTTAAAAAAATACATCGGAAAATGTATACTAATCACTAAATATGCCAACGTCAATTCCAATGTCAAAGAAAAAGATGGACAGTCCCAGACAGACAAATAACGACAAACAGAAAAGAAAATGAAGCCTTAATATTACTGACAGCTAACCAGGACAAAGAATGTACTTTATTTTAACATTGGCACTGACCAATGCAATGTGCTAGTAGGAAGCCAGAGTCTAACATCTTTTTTGGGGATACCTCTGCCACGAATGCAGCAAAGGGATTTGGAAACGTAGCGATGCAGATGCAAGCACTCATCACATCGGACAACAACAATACTCTGTCGTTGGAGGTTTACCCTCCGTCACAGAGTAAATAACATCCTTAAAAGGTCCACCTTAAGTCTAAAACCGGGCAACTGCAATTTACTGTTAGGCCTTTTTTTTTAGCTTATCCGTAGCGAACCCCAAACAGTTTCTCCGTTCTTACATCAGAAATATATTTGTTCCTTCAAAACAGTATAACGTAATTACGTTATAACTTAATAATCAAATCGTAAAAAGACACAAAAGTTAGTTTTGCGATCCTGGGCTATACGTTCGATTGAAGGAAAAACAACAACAGCAAATTCCTCATCAATCAATCAATCAATCAATCATCAACTGATCAAATCAATCAATCAACAACAAATAACATCATTTTTTTATTAATACCTTACCAATCCGTGTTTAACCGGGACATATTTGCCATCTACCGTTAGGTCTTTGTCTTTGCTTTCTAGTTTATCCGTAGCGAACCCCCAACACTTTCTCACGTTACATTGTCATGCATGACGGCCAGCTGCTAAGCTGGGCTGATCACTTCAACAAACATCGGTCAATTGTAAACGATCAGAACGTGTAAACTTACAAATTTCAACTTCTAGAGGACGACACAACCCTAGTTGAGCCTCACAAAACCAGAAGGAGAGCTCACCTGTTGTTGACGGGGAAAACCGGCGGTTTCCAGGCGGCTCCGGAGCGCTCAGATCCCTGCCGCCGTCTCCTGGCACCACGGCGTTAACCTTTACCTTCTTACCTCTCAACTCTGACCTCTCATCTCTGACCCGCAGGTCAGATTTCCTGCGCCGCCATCTTGGACAAGCCGGAAAGTAAAGAAACCACAGGGGGAGGCTGTAAAGGTACGTCTATTTAGAGACTGATTGAAACGCGGCTGGCTCGAAATGTTAGCACAAAGGTACCTTAGTTACCGCCTGTTCGTTTGAGACGTCGTTATGGAGGGTTGGGGTAAGAATAATGGCGTAGTAAACACGAACCGACACCCGGATGGCCGGGAAATTGTAGTCATATGAAAGAGGCTACGTCATAGGCTGTGAGCATCATGGATGTGATCATACACCAGCTAGCTGCCACCCTTAGCACTTATCCTGGCTTCTGGCGACGATTGTTGGCAGAATTAACGAAATTAAGTACCAGGATAGGGACTCAAATGTCACACCTAACTAAATCCACACATTCCCATATGCTGTGTAAAAAACTAACGTTATTTATGAAGTGTGTAACTTAACGTTTAACCTGTGCATAATGTAAGGAGTGGTAGCAAATACCACTGATCAAAAGTGTGATTTGTCGTGATTAAATTTGTTGGTGATGTTTTCCTTGTTAGTGTAAACTCATAATGGAATATGCATCATACAGTTAGATGACATAACAGCAATGTTATTAAGTGCTGTCTCTGGTATAATTTCGTAATTAACTCTTGCACAGATTGCAGTTTATTTATTTTACCACCAGTGTGACAGCTCAAATGTGTACATAAGTCATCAAATATTAAATTAATCCGAGTCAGAGATGGCCAAAGTCATCCCTGTCAGGTTTCAGCCAATCAGGGTTCAGAGCTTGAAGAGATGAGTCACCAGCCAATCCCAGCATCCTTTTGTTGTGGATGAGGACTGCTTTTAACGAAACATTACTACATGTTGTGCCGAGTTTGTTTAGCCCAGACAATCAAAAGTTAAACATCCATATTGATGTAATAAATAGAGATGATTCATAATACAATTTATAAAGCTGTCTCCAAAGAAAAATAGCCTTTGATTGACATTTTTATTGATTTTTTTTGACTCTAAGTATGATTTAGAGCATGGACAAAAATGATGAACTCACCTGAAAGCAACATTTTATAACCATACCACTTAATCTTAAAATTACTTCAGAATTTCTATAAAGACAGGTATCAGAACTACAAAATTAATCTCTATCGTCAGGAGGAGTTCGGGTGTATTAAAAATTAATCTCTAAAATTAACATGTAATTATAAAGAAGATGACACAAGAGCTACAGGCACATGTGTTTGCTTGTTGGGAAACTGTCACATTGTAATAATATCCTTGGTCAGACTTTCAGTTTTGAAATATCCCTCTGTCCCCTCCAGGATTCTCTGATTAGTGCAGGCAGCTGCCTTGAATATGTAAACCTGTTGATCCTGTAGGCATTCCCTTTGCTTCCCGTGATCTTATGTTGATACTAATGATAGTTCACCTTTATCCACAGGGAAACCCATATCCATTGTTTCAAACACATGGTATTTTGTGATGTCTTAATTCTAGTCAACGGATGGTGGCTGCAAACTGCAATAGTTTTGAAATATTGCAATTTAGCACTGTCAGTCAACTTGATTTCCAAAGTGTTTTTAAAAGCAGTGGATACCTTACGAATAAGGGTGAACTACCATTACGTAACAACAATTCAAAGCACTGAACTCACATTCTGATATCTTTCTTGTTTTTACTTTTATCTTGAAAAAAGAAGAAAAGAAGTGAAGTTTGATTTTCAAATGTTCATGTTTCTAATATCTTCTTCAATTTTTGTCAGTCAAAATGTCTCACACATACTCAAGATCTGTGACCCATACTGACAGAAGGGGTACAGTACAAAGTTCACCTTTACTGTACCCTACACACATGCATCATGTAGCAGTTAAACAATAGGTCACTTGTAGCAGAATAAAAGCTTAAGTTAAACTTAGCGCTATTGTCATTTTCTGTACATATCTTACACCTTTTTAATATTAGCTAGTAATAGCTACAGTACATGTTCCTTTTTTGGCGATTTATTGGATTAAAACTTGAGACCTTTAAATCTGTTAGAAGCAATCAGACTACGATAAAATTTTACAAGACACCCCGGCAGAATACCTTTTGAAATGGATGCTTTCCAGTCTTCAGTTAGATGTTAAAATGGATGCTTTTCAATATCCCACTTCAGTACCAGATAAGGGCCTCAATTTAGAGCAGCTTTGATTATTGCAACCTTTTTGCTAATGTCCTAGTGGACTCAGGCATCCTCCATTCACAGGTTGTCTAACTCTAAGTGTGACCTTGCTGCAAAGGGATGAATGGATTTGCATACAGATTTTCTGGTTTATGGAATACACATTCAGGAGTTTCCATTCGCAACTGTTTTTTGAATAGGGTCAATCGTTAGCAGAAAATATGATGGGTAGTGTGGTATCGATTAATGATAATGAGCATGCCCGTGTTATGCACATTTTACAGCAGAGTGATTATGGGTTACAATAATGGTATGGTACGTGTGGAGATGAAAATCTATGTGTATGACATTTGGTGTTTGTTCACAGCAGTTTGACTGTAATAATCCAAGTTTCCATGCTTTAATTTAAAAAGTATAGATTAGTAGATTTGATAATGTCTATCTTATTTCTATGTCAATATATATATGCTGGGCAAAGCCCCCTTCAGGGGCATCCCATCAAGGTCTAGCTAACTATCCTTAAAGTCAGCTACTTTTGTTTGCTGTCATATTCTACTTGGGTAGCCCAAATCAGTACTTAAAATACTGTGTGATCATGATCACTGCTGTCCAGTGGTGTCATAAATGATTCACACAAATCAGGACCACACACTTTAATAATGACAATATTGCTGATATAGTGATAACAATTTGGTAGTCTCTTGTCGCAAAAGTGATACCAAACCCTTTGACAAATCATGTGTTGAGAGACAGAATGGGTTTTTGAGGCAGCATTGATTGCAATGTTACATGTATTTCACACACCAGTGCAGGGAGATTGGCACTAAGGTTACAGATATATAGTCTGAAATGTAGGTCACCTTTAATAGTCTACTTTAGCCAATCATTTCAGGAATACAGTCAAACTGCCCAAAAAGACCACTAAGGAGACCAGTACCTCTCCTAGGTAGACTGGTGGTCACTATTGATTGCATTGATTTGTGAATGGGGAAAAAAGAGACTAAGGGACCACCAAAAGAAGTCACATGATTGGCCATGTGGTCCTTATATAGAGGTGGTCACTTGTAATGTTACTTTATTGTTAGTAAGTTGAACAGTTTTCACTGTATATACAGGGCTCAAATCTACAGTTTACAGAAATATTTCAGAGATTTCAGGAAAAATACAATTACAAATCACTTGAAATTTGGCAAAATGGAAGAATACTAGCAGTAGCTTACCATTATCACTAAATTTGTCAATCAAATATTGAGGAAAACAGAAATAAAGTATTCTAAGCTGAGTGATATCAGAAATGGGTCAGTCGTGCGCAAATGTAAAGCCTTTGATTGCTGTAGGATTCAGAAGGTTTTATTGGTTGGCCATTTATTCTATTCCAAGAAGAAATGCACATTATGTAATATAGGCCAGATGCGATGGTAAATTGTACTGGCTTTACTGGATTATGATGGCATGAAATCTATTAAAAAGCAGGGCATACAAATGTATCTGGAAGTAGTACAGGGCTCGAAATTCATTTTTGGGATTAGGTGCACTGGTGCACCCATCTTAAAAAGTTGGGTGCACCAAAAAATATTTGGGTGCACCACTTAAATTTAAGTAATAACCTAATAATAAAACTTACTTACAAGCTATCAAATTCTTTTTAAACAAGTACCATAACAGACTTTTTCATTATCTTTCTAACACTTAGTTGTCAAGAATATGATGTATACTAGTAGTATACTTTGATATCTTTACATACATAGTTTACATAAACCTACGAAAATATTTGGGTGCACCCTGTGCACCCACAGAAAATAATTGGGTGCACAGCTCCAATTTTGGGTGCTCCTGGGTGCACATGCACCCAGTATTTCGAGCCCTGTAGTAGCACACAAGAAAGCTACTGTTTAGGCAACGCCCCCTATATAACGAAGTAGCACACAGGAAAGTTATTGTTTAAGGCAACGCCCCTTGTACAACATATTGTTGACCCTGTCATTCAAATTGTGTCAACTCAAAAAGGCACGACAAAATAAAGAACACGTCAACCAGCATGGGTAGAACTTATTTTTGTTAAGTAAGCTGGTCAGTGTCTAGTCTTAACAGCTTTCGTCAGTTGCACTGTTTATCAGTGTCTGTCCTGTTACTGTTAGCACCTTGGGTATACATGTCCCAGTTCATGGAATGATGCCAGTTTGGCAGCAACTGTAAGTAAGCCACTTTTCTCCAGCCACTGGGATACATCCTGACATGCTTTGGTTCTATTGACTCATTGGGTTACAGCTTCTACTATATAAAGGTAGTTTTATCTAAAACCTTGAAAAGTGTTTGTGTCCTGAAAGCAATCAACTGAAGTGTCTCGTAATTGCCATTCATTTTATGATATTGTCTATGATAGCTAATCAAGAACGTAAGCCCTAAAATTTACAATAAGCAATTTACAACTTTCATTCTGTATCAAAATGCAGTGAAATTTTGAATATTATTTTGTTGAAACTTACAAAAAAATGTCGCAAAAGACTTCTGCCTACTCTTGTGTCAGGGACACCAGCAGCAGTATAATTCATTAATTGGATACTGGATACTGACAGTCGCTAGCTATAGCCCTTAGAAATCTTGCCTCCTCCAGGAAGAGACATTTTGTATGTGCCAAATGACATGATTGAGTTATTTATGTGAAGCGAACTTCTGTGTCTTGCTGTAGGTGCTGCAACCATGGCAGCGGGTCCGTACAACTATTCCTATATTTTCAAGTACATCATTATCGGTGAGTACTGCATGCACATTCTAACACCCTTGTAATGTTTGGAGTAGCTAGATTCTGTGTAAAAGGCCAATCTAAGCTGTCAATCAAGTTTTTGAACCAATAAGAAAATTGCTATATGTACATGTATGCCTGGAAGATTGTTACATTTCTATGTTTTGCATTTCAAAGTTTCACTGCTGGGTATGCAATGCTCAAAATACCCACTTGAACACTTGCAAATAAACAATTTGGTACCACTTTTTTGTTCAGTGCAACTTAAATCCAGGTAGCTCACTGCACAACCTGAAATTTTGCAGTTGAAACACAGCTTTCCCCCCACCTACATGCATAAGTTTTGGGATTTATTTCTAGATGACATATGTAGTTACAACTTACATGTAACTGGAAGAAAAGGTAATGGATAAGTAGCTGACATGAAGAAAGCAATAACTTGGAAGTGGGGCAACCTGAAATGCTGATGGTGCAATATGGATTTTGAGTCAGGTTGTCACCTTTTGCCTAAGGCCTAGGAAAAAAAATGTTGTGTTTCCTGTTTCCCTACCTACCCTAGAAAAACCTGCCGACCCTAGACCTTTTTTGGGGGTGGGCAGAGGAGTCACAGTTTCCAGTTAGAATTTTTATTCAGCCTGCTTCCTATTGAAGCAAAAACACTGCTTGTCCTATCTAATGAAGGATAAATGTATCTATTGTGCACAAAATTAAAGTTTGACATTAAAAGAGAAGTGTCCTCATGCACTTCAGTTTACTTTGTTTGACTGTATTGTAATATGTATCACTAGAGTTTTGGCCAGCCAAAAAAAAATTACAAGAAAAAAAAGAAGATAATCCCTACCTACCGACCCTAATTTTTTCAGGACTGAAACAGGAAACACAGCATTTTTTTTCCTAGGCCTAACGGGAAAAAGTATTTTGAGTTGTGGTATGTCTTAACTAATATCTGTTGCATTGCTTTTGTTATCTTTCCAGGGGACATGGGAGTGGGGAAATCATGTCTGCTGCATCAATTTACAGAGAAAAAGTGTGAGTAGAACAGCTACAATGATTTTTAATCAATATCTTATGGCTGTTGTGGTAAAAAGCTGTGACACAAAAAAAAAATGAGAGATAAATCAATAAAGCCTTATTTGTCTCAGAGGAATATGATTGTAACAGCCTGTTGTATAATAATGAGACTAACTATTATAAGGGGTATCATACTAGACTGCAGCATGTTGGTAAACCACACTAACCAACTGACCACAAACAGGCACCAATGTGCCGACAGTCTGTGTCAAGATATCCCATTGAGCCAATTGAAACGGCACATATATTGACCTCCTCAGTATTTGGGGCCATTAGATGCCAATAGGTCCCCAAATGGCCACAAAAATGTGCAATGTATTTTGTAAAAAGTAATGTACAAGTTCCAAGGTTTATTTGTTCTAAAGAAAATGATGATTTGAAGATTGTTTTTTTTTGTCAATGTACATTGAATGTGCACATGTATGATGATAAAGTTCCAAATATCTAGACTCAATCCTGTGATCTTGTTCCCCAGTCATGGCAGACTGCCCACACACCATCGGTGTGGAGTTCGGAACCCGCATCATCGAGGTATCAGGCCAGAAGATCAAACTCCAGATCTGGGACACAGCAGGCCAGGAGCGCTTCAGGTACGGCTATAGGAGAAACATCTGTGATGTAATATTTCACTCAACAAAGTTTATCTACTATCATGGACATCTGTGTTGGTAGTGTTCATATTACAAATCTAAACTTTATTCCAAAACAAAAGTACAGACGGATCGAATTTTCAATGACCACTGTTGCCTTCTTCAGGATCAATAGTGATGACCAATCGCTTTAGGGCGTAAGCTCAAGAGATTTACGGACACGTGATCTTATTAAGACGTGATCTTCCGGCTAGATCACCTCCCTCACAAACTAGTCAAGAGAAATATTTTATATTTTCTTTCGTTTCGTTACATCATGTATATTGCTGCCTTCACTCCTGTGTAGTTTTAAAAACTTAGAATGGTAATTGGACATCAGAGACCCATGTCCATAATCTCACAGGAATGGTTAAGGTAGGACCATACTAGAAACATCTTTCATCTCTATTCAGGGATGTTAGAAGGGCCCTGGTGTATACGAGTTAAAAGGGTAAAAATATTAGATAATCAATTTTGAACAGACAGAATCTTTGCTTCATGGAGGCTTTGAACTTTATTAAAGCACCACTTTGCAGGCACATGGGTAAGCCTGAATTGTGTTGGTGTGTACACATACAGCTGCAGCTACATTTCATGATTCGTTATTAAAACTAACATTGTTTAAAACTTACTACAATTAATTTTAAAAACATACTTTGAAATTGATAATTTCACTAAAATCACTATTACATCCAAAGCGGCATCTACAAATCCTTTAGAACCTTGATATTGTTAAGCTCTGGAATCTCTGTTCCAGCAAGGAGCTTGATAAAAGCTCCTTGCTTCCAGGAAGCAGTGAGTTTTACCAATTTAAGATCACTGACATGTATGGGCCTCTGATGTTGCATGAAAGGGAGAGTGTTAGATGTTCAGCCACTTTAGGGGCATAGCTTCCTGGAACTCACATTCCCGAGCTCACCAACATCAGGGGTCTAAAGGACTTGTTGATGGCATTTTAGATTAGCCTGAGTATCATCCTCCGTTGTAACCGCTGGCTCACTACTTTCGCTTGCTAACCACCGTGGTTAGCAAGCAAAAGTAGTGAGCCAGCGGTCACTACGGAGGATGATACTCAGGCTAATTTTAGATGAGCCTAGAAAACGCTGGTGTCCGACAGATTTTGAGTCTGACTAAAATTGGTTAACCCATATCTATATTCTGAAAAGCAAGAATTGCATTTACTTCAATAAATCTCATATCACTTAAGGCCTCAGACAACTGGACAACCAACTAATCGAATCAGACAAACATCTATTTTTGTTCTGGTGTTAAGGCTTCAGCATCTTTCTGCAGGTACTTTGCCAGTATGATCTATCTCTTTTACTCAACATCAGAGGCCCATGCCTGTCAGAAGTCTAACGTTGACAAAATTGAAAAATCCCTGCAGGCCACTTCTTCCAAGAACACAAATCCACAAGCCCAACAACATCAGGGTTCTATAGGACTTGTTGATGGCATTTTAGATGAGTCTTGAAAAAGCTGCTGTCCGACAAATTCTGACTAAAATTGATTAACCCATATCTATATATAGAAAGGCAAGAATTGCATTTACTTCAATAAATCTCAGATCACTTCAGACCTCAGAGAACTGGACAACCAACTAATCAAATCAGACAAACATCCTTTGTTTGTTCTGGTGTCAAGGCTTCAACTTCTTCCTGCAGGTACTTTGCCAGAATGATCTATCTCTTTTACTCAACATCAGAGGCCCATGCCTGTCAGAAGTCTTACATTGCCAAAATTGAAAAATCCCTGCAGGCCACTGCTTCCAAGAACACAAATCCACAAGCTCAACAACATCAGGGTTCTAAAGGACTTTGTGATGGCATTTTAGATGAGCCTCAAAAAAGCTGGTGTCCGACAGATTATCAGTGTGACTAAAATTGATTAACCCATATCTATATATTTAGAAAAGCAAAAATTGCATTTACTTCAATAAATCTCAGATCACTTCAGACCTCAGACAACTGGACAACCAACTAATCAAATCAGACAAACATCTATTTTATGTTCTAGTGTGAAGGCGTCAGTGTCTATCCGCAGGTACTTTGCCAGTATGGTCTATCTCTTTCACTCAACATCAGAGGCCCATGACTGTCAGAAGTCTGACGTTGGCAAATTGAAAAATCCCTGTAGGCTACTGCTTCCCAGAACACAAATCCACAAGCTCAACAACAGCTTGGTTCTAAAGGACTCGTTGATGGCATTTTAGAGGAGCCTCAAAAAAGCTGGTGTCCGACAGATTCTGAGTCTGACTAAAATTGATTAACCCATATCTATATACAGAAAAGCAAAAAAAAAATGCATTTCCTTCAATAAATCCCAGGTCACTTCAGGCCTCAGGCAACTGGACAACCAACTAATCAAATCAGACAAACATCCATTTTTTTTGTTCTGGTGTCAAGGCTTCAGCTTCTTTCTGCAGGTACTTTGCCAGAATGATCTATCGCTTTTACTCAACATCAGAGACCCATGCATGTCAGAAGTCTTACGTTGGCAAAATTGAAAAATCCCTGCAGTCTTAGAAAGCATATTTGAGCTCTTCCTAGAAAGCATATTTGAGCTCAACAAAACCATGGGCCTAAAGGACTTATTGACGGGTCGTTCAGTGTAATATAACCAGCTGCTGCCATGCCACGTGCCTGCGAAGCTGGTGTGTTACGCCGAATGGCGGTTATTCCGGCAATATAGATACAAATACAGATACTGACAGATGTCATTTTGGATGAGCCAAAATGCGAAGAGATTCATTAATCTCAGTAAAGCGAAAGGCTGTATAAAGCAATAAAACCCAAATAGCCTAAAGTCTTTGCCAACTGGACAGCCAACAAATTAAATCAGACAAACATTTTGGAATTCTTGACTGTCAGGCATCAGTATCTATGCAACAATCAAAACATCCTAATATCAAATTTAAACATCATTGGCTGATGTCATTTATCCCTCTAGCATGTGCTGACAAGATTGTTTGTTCAATTTCTTGCTGTTGACCTATATTACACTGCCTTTATTGATCAGAGGAAAATGCTAGTACCATTAATGATCAAAAGAATATGTTACCATAATGTTATTGATCAAAAGAAAAACTGTGTCCCGGTTGAACTGTTGCGTGAGGGTCTGCATGGGGGGTCCCGACAACGATTTACGCTAAATTCAGAAGAACCCCCTATGTATTACGCTAAATCAAGGAAGGCAATTACGCTATATTTGGTCGCCTCGCTACGAATTACGTAGATAAGATGATTTTCCCTACGAATTACGGGAAATAAAATAGGCTGCCTACGCCTTACGTAAAAGAGCATGCAGACCCTCTTGCGTTCATAATCTTGCTACCAACCGTAATAATAATGTAGTGCCAAATTTTACAAAGAAATGAACTCAAAGATATCTGTTACTGCACCATGAGTAATTTCCAAGGTAGGTTCTTAAGAAGGTTTAAGACAAGGATACATACACACAAGGACATAGGTTTAAGGTCCATTGTTCGGACAGAAGATCATACCACCACTGATAATTAATATCATGGAAAGTAATTGGAAAAATGATGGCTTGTTCAGCAAAATTGGAGTCACTCAAGATGCCATGAGATGCCATTTATTTCCAATGCACAATGTAGATGGGAAGTTACCATCAAACCTGCTTAAGAATAGATGATTTTTCTACCAATACAGATGAATTTTCAACTTAGGGCACACTTTGTTATGGAATAACCTGGAAAATAAGGCAAGTGTTTTTTTGTAAAAGTGATGGTATTAATTTAAAAGTGTTTGTAACCCGTTTTTTCTCTTGTTTGCAGGGCGGTAACCCGGAGTTATTACAGAGGTGCAGCAGGGGCCCTGATGGTGTATGACATCACAAGGTCAGAGGTCATCCATACACTTTAACTAGTTTAAGTTAGAGACAGGACATCAAGATCAATGTGTATGTGTTGGGGTGGGGGTATTTTGGAGTTCTTGTTCTAGTGTACGTGTTTCGGTATCTTGTACATTAATTTTGCATATCATGGTCATTGTTATTGTTATTGGGTGGGCCGGGCCAACTACTCTCTTGCTTACAATCACAATTGGCGTTGCTACATTTTGTAATTCACTATAATAACGAACACAGCTCCTAGTGACCTCAATATGACAGTAATTGCCCTAGTTGCAGCAATTGAACTGTAAGAATATGAACACAAATTGACTATGATTTGACAACTATTAGCTACACCTCTGTCAAATTTTGGAGCTACAAATATTCTAAACATTATGTTTTAACTCCTTGTTCCAGACGAAGTACATACAACCATTTGAGCAGCTGGCTGACAGATGCCAGGAACCTGACCAATCCCAACACGGTAAGCTGATCATGTGACCTCGCCTTCAAAGTATGGAGTTAAAGTTGATCCATCTTGTCACTTCATCTCCACAATTTTTCCTTTTTAACCAGTTTGTTCAAAGAAAGGTCATTTGACCACTTCAAGGCAATGAACTAAGTTGCTGCGTGGTGAAAATAATTATGCAAGGAGATAGCAATGAATGTGGGTTAGAGATAGTTTCTTTGGCAGTCCGGATAACCTTGATAGATAACTTTCATGACCCCGGGTGACTTGAATCCCACAGGTGTTATTGCAATACTCTTGCCGTGTGCCAGTGCTTTTTCACAGTCGAGTTGCCTTGAATTTTTATAAAATGTAGAAATTTTCCTTCGTGTACATTTCAGTGAGTCAGCTATTATTGCTAGCTAGCTAGAATATATATGATTATGATTTGATGTGCTTGCTAGCTCAAATGTTTTTTTGTGACCTGTACTTAGCCCAAAAAAGTCAAATCTCCTACACATCATTTTTCCTCATTTTACCCACAGGTTATATTTCTAATTGGCAACAAATGTGACCTTGAGGCACAGCGTGATGTAACGTACGAGGAAGCCAAGCAGTTTGCGGATGAAAACGGTAAGGGCTGGAAATCCACTTGTACATGTATGGAAAGCAACTTAGTAAATCAACTTAACAACAGAAAAGAAATGAATAAATCAGTGCAGTTGTAATATATGATGAGATACTGTAAGTTAAAATTAGCCTGGCTGGCATAGCCCTGCTATGGCAGCCGGACAAGTGTCACAGGCATGGTCGTCCTTCTTCTTCTACCGTTCGGCGCCCACAATCTTGCTGAAGATTGCCCTTCCTTGGGAAGTTACTTATGGAGGACTCAGGACTTCAGTTGGATGAGCTTCGCTCTGCCATGCTGGACAGGGATTTACAGAAATCCTGGTGTCACCTCTCAAAGGATGAACTAAACTTAACTGAGCTGAACTGATCATAGCAAGTGTTGCTTCTGCATGATAATGACCATGGCTGCCCCTACTATCTCTGCTGTGTAGTGTAGTGTATTACACTGAATGTAACAAGCATTTTCCCCTTTGCTTAGGTTTGCTATTCCTAGAGGCCAGTGCAAAAACGTGAGTAGCCTTTTCTTCACTAATTCAAATGCCAATGTATAGATGTCGGTAGGGATAAGAAGTCAGTTTTAGCCTGTCGACAGTGAAAACAAAATCTACAACAATTTCTAGGTTCTGTGTCATGATGTATTGAACATTTTGATTTCTTAGATTTTTTTTTACTCTCTTTTTTTCAAATAGATCAAGTATGGGGATTTACTGGCATATCTTAAGTGAAACATACTTGTACATGTCTAAGGATTTTAATTTCTTTCCCTACTTCTTCCTTAGTGGAGAAAATGTTGAAGAGGCTTTCCTTGACACAGCAAGGAAGATATACCAGAATATTCAAGATGGCAGGTAAGGGCTCCTTATATCAAGCTTATTTGACAACTTTGTTTCATGTTTGTTAATTTAGGCTGAGATAGAGTAGGAATATTGTGTTTATAGAGTTGTAGGTCAGAAGCTTTCCTCGACACCCCAGATCATAAAGTATACCTCAGCATTCATCAAGGCCATGTTATTTGTCTTGTCAACATTCTGAATCATCTGTAGACAAGTGCAAAATTTAAGGTGTCAGTCACTTTGGGACCTCTGGCCTTACATCCCATCCAAGAAGACATTTCTAACATTTTTGGGCCCTGTGAAGAATTTGAACTCTGTACCTCCAGTCAACAAACCTAATTCTAACCACAAAACCACCCTGCCACGGTAAAGGTAGCATAAAGTTTTCTTCTATTTTTCCTCAGCCTGGACCTGAACGCAGCGGAGTCAGGCGTCCAACACAAGCCGTCGTCACCCCGCGGCACACAGCTCAGCAACGACCAGCCCGCCAACAAGGAGGGGTGTGCCTGCTAGAACAGCCTCGCTCCCGGCCCATGCTGCTTCTGGCACTCAGTCCCAGGGGTTCACTAGACCACAACTGGTGGAGGGGGGAGGGGGGCACACAAGTACAGTCAAAACTGCCCAAGAAGACCATTCGGGGGAAAGAGACAATCTGGTCTGTGTGAACAGGTGGAAGGATATCTCCAGTTCAATTTTTTTTCCATCCCACTCATTGTTTGGGAGCCCATGTTGTTGATTTTCCTGCATGAATATGTCATTTTAAGCTGATGAAAGTATGTCCTAAACGTGTCATTTTTGGGATGGATGGGGTGAAATTATTTTCTGTCCCAACAAGCAAATTTCTGTCCTGGGATGGAAGGATGCATCCTTTAGACAGCCCTGACAGGTGTTCATTATAAAATATTAAGGTACCACCAAAAAGTGGCCACATTAGCCAGATTTCTCTTATGTAGAAGTGGTGAGTTTTACAAGTTTGACAATGGCCAGACGGTCCTTATGTAGAGGTGGTCTCTTGGACAGGTTTGACTGTACAATAAGTATTACGGAATTCCCAATTGGCAAACCTGTACCCAGTGAAAATGAGTTTGATGTACATTTGTATGAGTTGTGGAATGCCAATGATTACTGATTTTAAATTTCATTAATGGTTTAAAGTCTGGGAAAATACAAGTGATTTGTTTAAAAGAAAAACTTAGGGATTTTTTTAAATGTCGGGGTCTCAATGCACATGTGACTTTTTGAGCAAAATGATGGGGGTCTCTTACCCTTGCAAGAGTATATCTGTATAATTGGTGAAACTAGACATCAGACATTTTTACACTTCCAGTTGAGATTCATGGACCAAATGATAACACCTTCTTTCTTTACTGGGAGGAAAGCAATGGAAACACAATCTCTGCTCTAGTATATTTTGAAGGATTCCATTTCCCCACAACTCCCTGACAACTCTTGTTGTCCTTTGGCATTTTGGAAGAATCCATTGCTAAAAGGATATTCTAGATCACTAAAAGATGAGAAATGAGTTAAATTGATCTCTGTCTGGTCAAGTTTGCACTGAAATTCTAAATTGATAGACTTTGTGAAAGTCAACACACACTTGCTTTTTGCCTCTTGCTAGATATCACTTCCGAGTGACTTCTTTGAATAAATTAAGATGTCACTCTGACCAATTGCAATGTAGCAATATTATGGGAGATACATTATAGTTCTAGTGGATGCTCTTGAATTTTGTGACAAAGGTTCTTAAGCAAATCTATAATGCTGTGGTCTAGTGAACTTCCTTCCCGACATTCAATCTCAGAGATCGCTGTACAACTTTACTCTTGATTCGTTGCTGAGGAATGTAACATGTAATATTTATCAGGAAAGGGGGGCTTGGTTAATCTTAAAGCATGGGCTGTGTGTTAGCTGAGTCCTGTGTCCTCACCACGCTCAGAAAAATTGCATAGGCCATGTTATGTCCGTAATTAATGCCATCACAATTTAAGGCCTCCAATTTTTGCAATTGATTCTCCAACTTTTATATGTGATTGATTGTTAGAGAAGTCAAATGCGAGTATAAGCTTTGTCAGCTGGATGATATAATATACTTTTTGTCTTTTTTTTCTTCTGCGGCAAAATTGATTGTTAAAATTGGCATGGCCAGTGTATACCATAATTATTTCATATACTATGTGCCATCCACCCTGTCCACCCCCACACCTATAATGTTCAGAACCAAAGCATAAAATTTCTGTTGGAATTTCTGGGTAGGTTTTTATTGATTAATCTGACATTTTTGCATACACTTAACTGTTATGGATAGGCACAAAAATGGTTTGCTTTCAAGACACTTTTGAGTCAAAGTATTCTCAACATGCTTTGCTGTGTTCACCCCCTTTTTGTAGAATCAGACTGTCTCTTAGGGGGCTGTCATACCTTTGTGTATCCTTTTTTGTATGAGTTTTACATGTATATTGATGTTTTTTCATTCACAGTCGTTCACATATTAAATATGCTCTTTATGCACATCTCAATCGTTTACATAAGCTTGCGGAAAACAATTGAGATGCTTCTGAAGTGCGTATTTTGCATGAGACTTCATATGAAAAAATATCTATCAGGCAACTCATCCAAAATGAAAATACGCAAAAGTACAACAGCGCCTTTGACGTCGTGGAAACCAATGATTTTGATATTATTAAAATTCTGCCCGAGATATACAATGTATGTCCAAAGTGTGGAAGGTGGGAGGGAAGGCATTTTTAACTGTCCTGTTTTGTCTCTCTATTGAATGATGAAAGGTCCATGCTATTCCATGTGCTGCAGCCAATTTTGCAATGCCTCTGGTGTTTGCTATTGTATCAAGCCATAACAGAGTAACATTCAATCCAGAATTACCCTTTTTTGGTGCTCCTTGCCAAGTTTGGTAATTTCAAAACTAAAACAGATTAAGATATGTCCTTTATGAGCAATGTTAGCATTTTTGTCCACTCCTTTCATGTCAGACTGTTTTTGTAGTGAAAAATGGAGAACGACAAAAGTTGAATTGACAACAGGGTTGCTTGTAGAGTTTGTGCCAGAGACATTGCACCTTCAATCTCATTTTGCAATATTGTGGAAAGCTATGTACTAGAACATTGTGTTTTCCATCCCAATGCTTTCATTTCTTCGTATATTTGTTCAGGGAGGAAATTTTTCAAGACATGGCCTGACCAAAATTGTTGTGCCAGTGAGTCACACACTGAATCTGAGTGTACAAATGTAGTTGACATGTATCTCTACTGGAAAGTGTAGAACAATCCCGGGGAGTGCTGCACTATGGGATAGCTGGGCCAAATAAGGTATGGTCATGAGGCTGGGAAGTGTGACTTTAACGACGTTCCTGTCCAAGTTTGTAAATAGAATTACTATCGAGCATTTACTATATGGTCAAGGTCGATGTTGGGTAAAATTATATGTACTGATTTAGCATTGATATTAAAGGTTCTTTTGGAACACACTGCTCTTGATGTAAGCAGCTCAGCGTTTGTGGCAAGCTTGTAGCTCTCACATGTACGTCAGCACTGAAGGGTGGGATGGTTAATGGCTTCTGGTTAGGATGAAGAATTGAACAATTTTTGTACTTCTGCTGTTCACATTAGCCTGGGTACCATAGATAGTTAGTTTTGCGGTTGCTCCCCTATGTGCAGTCTCACCAGTGCGCAAGAAAAGCAAGCGTAATACTAACTTATACATGTATTAGCCTCTGTTGTAGCCCATGTCAGACATTGTTTTCTGATATCTGCTGGCATTCTGATGGCCAGGCAAGATCATGTCGTTGACAGTGTACTTGATAGCTGTCAGAAAAACACAGATAGTGGTTTAAAGATGTTTGTCATGAGCTGCAACGGAAGCTAAACAAGGATGATACCCAGGCTAAGTCAATGAAGGTTTGACATCCAGCTGCAGGTAGTAAGATATGCCAAAAAGCAGTTAGTACTCAACCAACTGGATACGATTTTGGAAATCGTCAGATGTTTTAGACAGATTAATCTGGTGTTTTTCAGTGTCACTGGCGAAAGACAACAGATGGCTGTCTGAAACGTCTGACCATTTCCAAAATCATATCCAGTTGCTTGAGTAACTGCTTTTTGGATACCCAGGCTAGATACAAATGCCAACAAAAGCAACCCACTTTTTTCATGTCTTGCCCACTCAGATGGTCCAAGCAGCTCACATCTTATACCTTTTACCACAAGGTTTTAGAAAAATGTAGTCAATAGACAATGTGCTCAGTACACAAAATTGAATGTATCTAGCTAGTGAAATGCTGGTAATATGCTCTTAAAGCCAGTTATCTTTTACATATTCAGGAGTCAATGATAATAAATGTAGCATTGGAGGGGTTGTCCTGGATATCTTGCATAAAACAGTCATGTTGGAAATCTATAATAAAGTTACCAGAAAGCAACAATTATGAAAGAAGTGTCATCCTTGTTTTCTGTTTCCTTTTTGTCAGGCAACATTGGGTGGGGTGGGAGGGAGACATAATTGTACATTGATTGTGCTTAATTGCACTTAATAGCGCTGTCCTGTGGCAGTGCTATTGCACAGTTAGCATGGACTTTCATAATCTTGTGACTGTACAATCTGCACCTGCAGGTCTCTCTCTGTATATAACGTTATAAATATACATCTGAAGTTATATATATTATCATGGTGAAACAAGGGAAATAGCCTCCTGTATATGAGGCCTCGTGTATATGACATAAGCTTGTCTGGTAGATTATGTGCAAAAAATAAAGACAGTCATATTCCCAGCATTTTTCCATGGGAGTACCACAAAACAATACAACAGACTGTCAGTCACTCTGAATATGATGTTACAGGTTTGAAGCTTCTGGTTGTAGCAATATCATTGACTTTGATTTCCCTGCAACTTGTACACCTTTCTGTGTCTAATCTAAGAAATGTATGTAAGGAAAGAATAAAGAAGAAATGAAACATGGTCTCATGGCAAGTGCTCACTGTTTTTAGCTTCAATCATGGCGACACTTGCAGTTTTGTTCATCTCATCTGCCATGCAAGAAAACAGTATCATTGCAATTTATGACTCTTTACAATGATGACAAACAATACTTTGTCTTGTTGAAAATAGGAAACATAAGAAAGAGTACCAGTAGAAAGGCAAGATTTGCTTGCAGCCAAATATTCCAAGCAATGTATTATGTGAAAGTTCTATTGCAGCATCAGAAAGAGCTGCTGCAATGTAGGGGGCCCAGTATCAAACCTGACCTTTATTTTCACGATCACTACCCACTTAACGTTAACTTAATGTTAAATCATTAGCATGCATCTAATGACACACCTAAAACGTTACATTGGTGAAGGTCATTCTCAATATCGTTATTTCCGAGTCTTTGGCATTACTTTTCAAGCAGGGATGAATACATCATCCAATCTCATGATAATGCTCTCACAAGCGCTAGAGGGCGCTGTTCATGATCCGAATTTGGTTTTCCCGCCATTCTGTGACCCCATCAGTAAAAACATCATGGCGCACATATGACGATATTTTCGATGATCCAAACATTCTGACTCGCTCTCCTGCCTACCGAGCCAACGATCACGTATTTTCTCGCCAAGGGTATGTACAAAGCCTTCTCAGCTACAGTTAGGATCAGTGGATTTTGAAGAAAGGGTTGCTATTTCGCTATAAGCGCAAGAAAAGTGAGGAACTTGCATGTCGACTGCCGAAATTGAAGGGGGAGGGGGGCGGCGATTTTATATGCACAGCCAGAGTAAGAATAAATGGTTGTTTAAATCACCCGGTAGACTACTGGGGTTCTTACTTGGTTGTGAAAGTCTGGCAACAAAGTCATCAGGGTATAGGAACGGAAAAGTTGAACGTGAGGCAGAAAAATCTGTAAATTGCACTGGTGGGTAACATGCATACACGAAAATTATGTGCAAAGCACCAGAGATCAAGCACCAACGTGACCAAGGAGTAACAATCACATGAGAAGCACCTAGATGGGAATGGTACCTGGAGTCCACGTCTAGTGAAGAAATAGACGTAAAGCAAGGACAACAACAACAACAACGCAGTAACGTTACGCATATGCAATAACGTTAGTTATATGCGGCAAGCAAAGTGTGTGTGTGTTTCTATGAGTGTGTGTGTGTGTAAGAGAGATAGACAGAGGGAGAGTGTGTGTGTGTGTGTGTGTGTCTATGTGTGTGTGTGTGTGTGTGTGAATCTAGAAAAGAAAAGGGGGAGTAGTGTAACAGTGGGGTTCAAGTATCACCTACCGTCCTTGCCAAGGAGCTCTGAGCTTTTGTGGCGACAGTGGTAACATGCTTGCTTTGCAGTCTGCCGCCCCGGGTTTGATCCCGGGTGTCAGCATGTTTGTTTCTTTCTGTTCTTACTCGCCCCTCTGAATTCTTACATGTCGTTGTGAGTGTACACGTGTCAGTGTTTATGATTCTTAATTCATCCTCAGTGCCTTTTTTTTGCCTGTGGGACTGGAAAGGTTACAAAGCAGTGGGAGTAAGGGGGTGAGGTTTGCTACATTTTAACTGTTGTTCCCTGATCGTTGATGTTATACAGATGGACAAGACTGGTCTGGCCCGACACAAGGGAAGCCCCAATAAGGACAGTCCTGGCAAAAACACTCCCCGTAAGAACCAACCTTACGTTGCATTATAGTTATCTTTTCAATGGTACTACAATAGCGTAAATCTGCATAATTCTGTATAGCTAGTATATATGTCTTAGAAAATCAGCATGCCTGCAAAGCTGGTATTTTATGCCAGAGAGCAGTATGTCACTGTATGTGTATAAAAAATGGGTATCTGACTTCGGTAAGGGGGTAAAGTAAAATGCGGTGGGAGAAAATGTGTTACCGTGCCCAAGACACAGTGGATAACAACCCACTGCCCCTACAGTGTCAAAAAGGCTACGGTAAGGTATAACCTTTACCTTTATACATGTACCTTTAAGTCTATCATACCGGCTTTGCAGTATGATATAATGATTGTAGCAACTGCTGGCATTGTCATCTTTATTAACTACATTAATTTTTGTAATTTTGAAGTTTGGAGAAATAATGTTAAGATGTTTGGAAATTTGCTGCTGAAGGTAAAATGCGGAAGAAGCCTCGACCATGTGGCTCAAAGAACAGGTCCAAACGGTCGCGTACAAAGCCTCTCAGAAAGAGAGGTAGGTCGGTGTGAGGGTGGTGTGGACTGAATAGCACTGGTCTTGAGTGGTTTGGTGTGGAGCTTTGGCGAAAAGTTACATACGTGTTACATACGTGTACTGTTACTGCTACACTACATGTACATGTATTTTTGGGCTTGGTTTGCAGTGAAGTTTCATACCTTAACAAAACTTCTGCATTTCAATTTGATTTTCTTGTCCTATTAATCAATTTACCAATTATTGAGAGGAGTGACAGTAACTGAAAAGTTTGTTTGCTTTTACATGTATTTGTTTTGGGCAGTTTAATTGAATATACAGTAGTGTGACTATGAAAGTACTTCTTGGGCTTTATTTGCACTGTCTTGAGACAAAACACACCTGTCCAGTGTTGTACTGCATAATACTAATATTGACTGTTTGTTTTTATCTAATCACACATGGATGGACCCCAGGATACACTTATCTATAATTGTGACAAAGGTAAATAAAAGAGGCCCTCTGCTTTTCATCCCATCCAAGGGCTTCTTGGGCTTTATTTGCACTGTCTTGAGACAAAACACACCTGTCCAGTGTTGTACTGCATAATACTAATATTGACTGTTTGTTTTTATCTAATCACACATGGATGGACCCCAGGATACACTTATCTATAATTGTGACAAAGGTAAATAAAAGAGGCCCTCTGCTTTTCATCCCATCCAAGGGCTGTCCGGACAAAAGAAAGAAGGTTAATCAAATTCACAGGCTGATATTAGTGATCAACATTCGTAATTATGAAATCTGAAATTAAAAAGATTTGCCGAGTTGGAATTCAAAGAAGTGGGGCAGCATGTTTCTGTTTACTTTTTGTCAACTCTTCACATTTCACACATCCCCCGGAAAATAATTTTGCATATAATGCTTCAAACGCACACATATTAAGCAAATGTGCCTATGAACAGCAGATTGGGATATTTACATGTAGTAGCCCTACTACTAGTAACCAAATTATTGCTGTTCCTGTTGCAGGTAAGATGATCCAGCCAGCCTCGTCTTCCATCCCCTCATCACCAACAAGGATGAAGGCATCGCCACATGGTAATATCACATCTAAATACGTACTTCATGTTTTTCTTTCTTTAAAAGAAAGGGCATATTACCCTGTAAGGAGCATTATGTCGTACCTGTGACATGAAAACGTTCTATACAGGTGTTCTGGACCGGGTGATAACTTCCGTATCAGACCGGCTGTAAGTTGTATCACACGGGCTCCATTCGAATAAATCAAACTGTTTCGAGCGGGACGAGTGCAGTGCCATCGAAAGTTCGAATACCTGATTCGGACGTTGGAACATTACTGTTGCAACACTTTTTGTTCGAGGGCACCAAATTTGTTCAACTTCTGGCGCATTTCGCATCAAAACAGGGGTTTTCTCAGGTAGGTATGACATAAATAAAATACAACAGGGTGTAATCCGCATCACCCTCGGTCCCAGCCCTCTCGCGGGTCGGATCTGGTACCTTGCAATTGGGTGATACGGAATACACCGTGTTGTATTCTGTATGTATAACCCCAACTGTGCTGTATAACACCATATGCCCTTACTACTACTACTACACTCTTTAAACAAAAAATCCAACTTAAAATCATTTGAAAATTGAAATTTTGTACACCATTCACATATGCATGAAAATTTGATCAAATTTTTATTTTTTATTCGGTTTTTGACATTGATTGCTTGCAGGGTTTTGCATTATCTTTCTGTCTGGAATTGTCATGCAGTACTGATATGGACAGACAGGAGGGGCTTTTTCATGGTAACATTGCTCCTGTACATGTTCAGCTTTGCACAGTGCAGCTACAGTCAAGACTCTAAATACTTGAATAGCTGACCACCAGTGCAGGTTACATGTAGACCTGTGCAGTTTGACATCAGAAATACCCACATAGCTCCTATTTACCTACACTAACCTGTATATACCTAGTACAAGGTACATGTACAGTCCAGGGTAGGTCCAGGTAGACATCGGACATATCTTCACCGATCCAATTTAACCTGTACTTACCTTCATGTGCAGGTGGTATACTATGTCAAGCCCTGTGCCATGTAACTTTATAAATGCTCTACTTGAATCCCAGGGACTCCAAACAAGTCCCCACCCGAGACCCCCACTATAGAATGAAGGCTTCCTCCTCCAGACTCAAGACCTTCCCATACCATGTCCCAGATACAGTGGATAACAACTCACTGCCCTCACAGCCTCAAAAGATCTATGGGTCTACCTATACCTTTAACACCATTTCACCTTTATCCGTAGGGTAACTTTTATCCGTTCTTTTTAACCCTTAAACTGCCAAGCCTATATCCGGGTACGGCACACAGGACATGTATATGTGTGCCGGATATATCCGGGTCTGGCAGTTTAAGGGTTAAGAACAATGTATTTAGGGATATCAAATCGACAGATGATGTAAGTGCACTTTGAAACGACTGTCCATCGACTTGATATCCCTGGATACCCTGTTTAGCAACACAACGAATATAGGTTATCCTGCGAAAAAAGGTGAACTAACGTTACCTTTTTTTTACAGGGACCCCAAACAAGTCCCCACCCGAGACCCCCACCAGAATGAAGGCCTCCCCCTCCAGAGTCAAGGCTTCCCCGTCGTACTCAGACAAGAAGAGACACTCCACCCCCCAGATCACCCCCAAGAGGGAGAAGGTTCCCTACAACGTGACTCCCAACTGCAGCAGCGGGCTGGAGATGTCTCCTCGCAAGGACTACGTGGTGGGGCAGGACGTGCTGGCCAGGTGGACGGACGGACTCTTCTACCTGGGGACGGTCAAGAAGGTGAGTAACAAGCTTAAGGAATTCTTTAGCATCTTAAAAAGATGTCCAGGCACACCTACCTGTTTTCTTTAAGATTTGATGAGTAACTTGAGGATGATGAACGTTTTTGATGCATGACTGGGGGATTATTGAACTTGTTTTGGATGTTGACAATTTATTTAATGTTAGGCTGTTGGGAAATACTTATCCTGTTCATTAAACACTTTTTGAGCCAAATCTTTCTGTGCTCAATAGACTACACACGGAACTACATTTACTAGTCTGTTATACTTACAATGTCATACCATTGAAATGGCTGTTTAACACTTAGTTAGCCTGACTCAATCACACGTCTAGGCCCCCAGACCCAACCAGGCCCTGACAGCGAGATGTTGTGTAGTGCATGCCTAACACTCAGTGAACTAATGCTATTACAACCAATAGACTATACATGTATGTATACTGTATTGTTTCAGTAGAACACAGTTTTTTATTCACCTGTTGTTGTTGTTGTTATTTCCTCAGGTTGATGAGAAGTTGGGTCGATGTTACATCCTGTTTGAGGACCAGTCTTCCTTTTGGGTCATGTTCAAGGACATGATGGGGAGTAAGTAATGAGATTAAAATTCCTAATTTGTCTGATTCTTTAGCCTGACTAAAATTGCGCCCCTACTACTAGTGGCCAGCCTTCCAGTGCCACCTCCTAGGTGTGGAGGTCATTAACCCCTGTGGACAATAGATTGTGGAAAGACATGCTACGTATCTGGTTCATCATCTTTTGTTCCCTATCTTGACAGGATAATAACATGCTTGCACTTTGTTCTCTGTTTAGAGCATGAGACTTCTGAGCCCCATGCTCTAAACAGGGAACAAAAGTAGCAATGACACTTTTGTTTATGTAAAAAGTTTGTACATGTGTTGACTCTCTAAACCTCTTCTACTAGCTATAGACTGATGCTGTTTTGATTGATTGGTTTCTACTTTTTCATTCTTGAAATACAACTGAAATCCATGGCAGCCTATCTGGGCAAATTTTGGCAAATTTAAAAAAAGAAATTCAAATAGACATGTTAACAATTAGATAAACCTTAAAGCTCACTTCTTGTGTACTGTGCTTTACTTTTCCAGGTCCCAACTACAACACAGAGTTGACCTGTACCCTGTGCAGTGATGGCACCTCAGAGGAGCCCAACCAGATAGTCATCTGTGACAGATGTGGTCAAGGTATGAATGGGATTCAATGTTGCTACTATTGGTTAGTTTGTCATCAATTAGGTTGTCTTGTTACAAAAAAATTCAAAACTCGTTCAGACATAGTGATGTTACATGTATACAAAAGTAATCTTGATCCAGTTCAGCTCATTGAAGTGTTAGTCCTTATAGACAAGACAGATAGTTCATACAATATAAATACAAAGATGCTGACTGGACATAAAATGGAAAGGTTGACTGTGGGAAGAGAGACAGGCAAGCCTGGAGTCAGCTCTCAATTTTCATATCTACCTGTTCCCCCATAAGGCCCAGAGATCAAGGGACTAGGTAGGTAGGTAGTAGTTGTCCACTGTGTTCTGTTGCTGCAGTGATCTGGACACTCTGCAGCTGCATTCAATCTTTCTTCAACTCTCTACACTTCATCCTGTTCCTCGCGAGCTTCCTGAGCTCCCTCACCATACAGTTGTAGTTGTTTTAGTAGGTAGGTCTACAATATGTGCCTTGGAATTCCTTGGAAGATCGTTGGTTTCTAACAATCTTTAAGTGTTTCCATGTCCCCATGTGCTCCAGGTTACCATCAGCTGTGTCACCAGCCCCCCATCCTGGACAGTGTGTTAGAGCCAGAGGTGCAGTGGTTATGCAGACAGTGCATCTTTGCCAACTCTGTTAAGGTAAGTTTGATATGTGGGGGGCAAAAGATTTTTTTTAACCAATAGTAGATTTGCACTCTTTGTTTTTGATTTAGTACGCAACCAAAACATTGAATGATACTTAGGCAAAATATCCCATTATGTTTTGTGGAAACTGCCAACAAACATTGAAATGGGCAGTCAACATTAAACTCAGTCTGGTATCAAAATGAAAACGATAGATATGAAAAAAATAGATATAAAAATAAAGAAATGATTATATGTTATCGTTGAAAATAGTGATAAGAAGCACATAAGATGCAAACCATTTTGACCATTGTGGAATTGTGGCAGAAATTGTTTTATGATATATTGTAGATATGAAACCAGGAGCTGTTCTGTCCACTTTGAAAGTACATTTTTATAAGGAGAGTTCTTTGTTACTTTCTTACAGAGAGGAGGTGCTCTGAAGAAAGGTCCAAATGGTGAGTTTATGAGCACTTTTCAAGGCTGTTGGTGTTGGTAGAAAAGTTCAGCAGCCCCATCTTGCAGACTTTGTAGATATTGCAGCATTCAAAGTTGTACCTTTTCTGGCAGACATGTGTTGTATACTGTATTTGAAAAACTTGTAAAGTCCTATCAAAATGTCTGTAACAGTTGATATCCATCATTCAAACATCTTGACTTGATGATCATATGGTAGCAGTGGTTAGACATAAATTTGAAAGACACAATTGTAAATTTTGTATTAACCAGTTGATTTTGTTCTCTTGCAGCTAAAGCACTTCAACAGATGAAATTGGCGCTTCCATATGAAGTAAGAATTACATTATACCACAATTCTTCTTATTGCCTAATTTTACATATGGATATTCACACAGTTATATCATAGGTAGATAAATATAGACTTTTCTTGTTAACTGAGACATAATATGAAATAGGCCATAGTTTTGAAATGGTAACATTTAAGATTGTTCTTGACTTATGGTTTATTTTTCCTAAGGCTGCAGTCACATACATCATGTGATCATCATACAATGCCCATAGAATTTCAAGCAGGCTTTGACAGGACCAACTACTGACAACAACCTAAAACAGCCTTTTGTGTAGCAAGACAGCTGAACTTTGCATGGCTGTACCAAAAAAGTGATCATACGATGTATGTGACTGCACTCCAACCGAGCTGTTCCTTCATGCCAGACTCTCACTCCGGATCCCCTCATAATACAAAACAGGCCATATTTAAAATGTAATTATATAATTTTAATTTGTTCTTTACTGAGAAGAATTTACCTTAAATTTGTTCTTTATTTAAGTTAACCGCCCTGTTCCCCCGTGCCAGACAGTCCCAGGCTGCCATGCCCTGTCCCCCATTAACCTGTACACAGCTCTGTTGTCCCAGATGAACATGACATCACAGGCAGGTTCTCCCCACTCATGTACTAAATCTTCTGTTTAGGGCTGCGTACCGGTACTCAGTTCTTACATTTACTTACATGTATGTCTGTGGTATCGTGTAAGGGTAACTTGTCAGTGTTTGGCCCTACACAGTAGCCCAGGACCCAGCAGTTCTGGCCTCTAGTTTTATTGACATGCCACTGATGTTCTGCCCTTGGGAAAGGCTTTCCTCACTCCACTCAGGTGTAAAAATGGGTACCTGACTTCCATTGGAGATGTGAAAGGTAGTGGAAGGAGAGGAATGGGCTCTACCTTTCAATACCGTACCATAGACACCATGCATAGTGCCTCTAAAAGGCTTTGGGACTCCCTTTGCCTTTACCAAAATTAACACGGTCATCAATGTACTGTAACTGCACCTGAGTAGACAGTTAATTTTATACTTATCCTGCCTACATAAATGTTCTGTTAACTGTTCATTTATGTTCTTGTCATCATTAGAGACCACTGGCTACTTTGTTGACTCATTCATTCAGACACAGGTGTACATGTATATACCTGTTTGTTACTTAGACCTCTGTACTTGTATCTGATGTTGAGTTCAAGTACGCAGCCCTAGTTCTGTTGGTTCCAGTTCCAGTTACACTTGCAAAACTAACATCATACCGGTTCCAGTTTGTTTCAAACTAACCGGCTTTGTCACAAATTCAACCTTCCCGATATTCAATACCTTTACTACATTCCCTTTACCACTACATCCCCTTTATTTATTTACCACTACGTCCCCTTTACCACTAAGTTCGCCTTATTAGATTACCCATACCTGCAGTGTACTACATTATGAAATGGATAACTATTATTGCTATGATTTGGGTGGATATTGAGTGTTGTCCTTGCCCCGCAGTTGACTTCCCTGTCGTGGGATTCCGCCCATCGGACAAACAAGCAGGAGTGTTACTGCTACTGCGGAGGTCCAGGAGAGTAAGTACCCTGCAATACACCGTCAATTTAATTCTTCACAAAACATTAGAATCTTTGAAGTACAGCAACTTTCGTGAGGTCTTCTACATCTATACCATAGCTGTCTCTAGGACCCGTCCTTCCCTCCGTCCCAGGACAGAAGTTCACTTGTTGGAACTGGAAAAAAATATTACAACATCCTTCAAAATAATCTGAACTTCATGACATGAAATTGTTGAAAATCTATTTTCATGAGTTTAAAATGACACGTTTAACCAGGAAAATCAACAATATGGGCTCCCAAACAACGAGTCCGTCGGAAAAGATTTAAAGCTGGAGACAGCCCTGGCCTGATCTACATTCCATACTTAATTATGTGTAATACTAATAATGTTTCATTAAATACAAATAGAACCACAAATAGTGACATGGTATGTTTGTTTTGTTGTCCTCAGCTGGTACCTGAAGATGTTACAGTGCTCCAGATGCAGACAGTGGTTCCATGAAGGTAAGTTTACATCTTACATACAACATACAGTTACAAGCTAGTTCTGTCATCAGAGTAGCCATGAAAAACAGCTACCTCAGGCTGTTTTAACACCTGAGACTGTTTTATAACTTAAAGCGATACTTCTAGCTTAGATTTATTGTGTAGTTTGTATGTAGCAGTGATCCTCGGACAGTTAACCCTGAGTATTCTTTGTAGCAGACTGATTAGAGATGCCAATGCTGTATGAACCCATCAGACTTTACAGAAGATAATCTACCTGTTATTAGAAGTTAAATCCCCACTGGACATTTTTGTGTATTTGTTTGCTAGCGTGTGTCCAGTACCTAGAGAAACCCATGCTGTATGGACCCATGAAACTTAGCTGAAGCTAATCTACATCAGTTTTAAAAGTTAAAGCCAGATTGGACATTTTTGTGTTGATTTTAAATCTGATCAGTATTTATTTGCTAGCATGTGTACAAAACCTGGAGAAGGCCATGCTGTATGGACCCATGAAACATACCTAAAAATAGTCAATCACTGTTTAAAACGTTAAAGCAACACTTTTGTACTTTTTTGTGTTAATTTTAAATCAGAGTATCTATTTGCTGACATGTGTCCAGTGCCTGGAGAAGCCCATGCTGTATGGACCCATGAAACTCAGCTGAAGCTAACCTACATTTTGTTTTATAAGCTAAATCCTCTCTGGACATTTTTGTGTAGATGTTAACCTTTAGTATTTGTTTGTTAGCATGTGTCCAGTGCCTGGAGAAGCCCATGCTGTATGGAGACAGGTTCTACCTCTTTGTGTGCTCTGTGTGTAATGCTGGGCCAGAGTACCTGCAGCGCATGGAGATGAAATGGTGAGTCCTAGCCTGTTTCACCTTGTAGGTTACTTAGTAAATCAGGCAGAGACCTTGATGCTGCTAAACAATCTATTCCAGACCTGTGTTGGGTTAGTACGGAGTGCATTGACGTGTGCTGAACTCCAGTCCAGTAGAAGAAGAGGTCTTATTACTTCAGGCTTCAGTTCATATAGAGAGCACTTTCAATTCAATATTCATGTTTGGGCTATACTAAGATACATAGAGTGGAGGGGTGCCAACGGCTATCTTAATTCTTGTAACATAGCCCACATCTCTCTTAATCGCATCACAGCTTTGTAACTTCTCTTCGATATGCAGACTTTTTCCAAGTAGCATTGAATGGCCGATAGCCTAGACTAGCGGACACAAGGGGTAGCAGGTTTAATTCCTTTCATTCCTGGCTAGACATTTTGTCCTTGGGAAAATCCTTTCTTCACTCAACCAAGGTGCAAAAATGGGAAGGTATAAGCTGGTTGGAGGAGAGGGATGGTCTCCGCCTCCTAATACCATGTCCCAAACACAGTGGATAACAACCCACTACCCCTATGGCCTTATAAAAGGCTATTGGATCACCTTTCCCCCTTTTAAGGTTTTTCCATTTTGACAAACATCTTAACAGAGTGAAATGACATGTCTTTTAGGTAAAAGATTATGAAGGTAGTAAGGAATACACATAGGAAAAGGCTGCAAGACAATATAAAAGGATATGTTGTGTACCCAGCAATAGTTTATTTCATTGTTTGAATATCACTTGACATCCAAAGTCAATACAGCACGTTGCAGTTCCAACAGTGGAACATTGTTCCAGCCTCCTGAACTGGTTTTGTGATTACTAAGTGGGGTATCGTAGTGGACTGTGGTACATTATCATTCTCAATTGAAACAGTGGGAATATCATACAAAATACATCGGTACTACTGACATTGACAATGACAATTGAGGCTGTAGGTTCTGGCACGAATAGCCTTTGTGTGAATTTGTTTAAGGTGGATTGGATATGGCCACGCACTACTAAATAGTATTACTAAAATTGGTAAAAAGACAACAGAACACCTCAAGTATAAAAAGTTTCATATTTTTATCGATGGGAAATGTTTGGAGCAATTTGTCAACTCGCTCGAACGCAGCGAGGCCGCAAACATATACCACAGTGAGATATTGCCTCAACTTACAGTGTACCTGTAGACACACAAGACTCTAGATATTACTGTAGGAACACATACATTGTAAGATGAAGCTAATTACAATGTAGTTTTGACATCTTTGCACCATACACATGTATTATGTACTAGTATGAAACTTCAGTAGACATTCTTCCATACGATGATGGATCATTATGTCCAGGATGATTTGTCCTGTGTGTCTTGTAGTGGGACTGATCTATAGACTCAGAGTCTCGTAGTTTGATTCTGTTATATAATCTTATTTGATGGATCTTTATACATTACATCAGACTAATGAATACCATTCATATCATGGCATAGTGACTAATAAGGGCAATTCTTAACAGAGGGCCAACCTTAATTAACAGCAAGGGAACAAAACCGAAACAGGTTGCCAGAAAGAACTTCTTTTATATGGCTATATATGAAGTTGAATATATTTAGAAATGTTTATGTGTATGTTTTCCATACTTCAAAGTTTTCCTGTACCTTCCAGAAGACAGTGGTATTCTCTTACAAAAAAAAAAAAACATGCACAGGCATTTGTTGCGCTTCCTCCAGCCTTTCAGTTGTTCCAATAGGCCTATCCCATAGCCCTGCCTAAATATCAGTGTCAAAACTTAGAACTGGAAATTAAAACTGTAGTGCATCCAGTTTGAAAGTTAGATCAATTGCCATTTTCTCACTGCTAATTGGACAGCCAGGATAGGCCTAGCCTTCCCTTCTAGATTTGTTGTAAAAACATGTTTCGAGTTTTGAAGTGCTCTGTCCGGTATTAGTACTATTACTTTCAATTTGTACAGCACTGTTGGACAGGTGTACAATTGTCACAAATGCTGATGATACACAATATATTCTACAATTCTAATACCCTTCTTGACATACAGTTAGTTGCCAAATCTGTATTACTTGCAATTATGCACAAGGCTTTTCATAATATTCAATATTTAGATACATATCTGTATTGCTCAGTGTCTCTTGAGTAGCATACAATGTACAATGCCATTTATTTTAGACACATTAACAGGTCCTGTAAAGCTGTACATTTGTATTGACATGATAGTGTCATTGATACATATTTTATATAAGATATATATATGACAGAAATATATTATATATGACAGAAACTTGCCTTGTCAAGGATATTCTAAAAGACACAATCAAGAAAGCAAATTGAATTCAGTCTTTCCTTTTCCAAGGGTTACATTTATGACTTCTGAATGGCAAATATGTAGTTGCTCCTACATCTATCCCCTCATCCATAGTCTTTCATTATTTTATATCAAGCAGTATTTCATACGGGATGAGTCTTCGTTTTCACATCCAGTGATGTCTTGTTACATTTCAATGTCTATCAGACTTTTTCTTCAGAGCTTCTGACTGGACTGCTGCTTCTAGCCACAATATGTATGCAAAATGTCGGTAGGTAAGACTTAACCACTGGTTGTGGAATAGAAAACTCCAATTTATCATTCGTTCTACCAGCCTGATGGATCTATTTTCGGGAGTATTTTAGACATGAGTAGGCTCAGGACTGGAGGCCTTTTCCTTCCTCACAGCTTTCCAGCACGGGAACATCTTGTAGGCAGCCAAGTTGTGAAAAAGAGAACTCAAATTCATCCTATTTTCTACCAGTCCTATGATCATTTTCATCCTATGATCTATTTTCAACGTTACTTCACACAGGAGTAGGCTCAGGACTCGAGGCCTTCTCTTTCCTCACAGCTTTCCACCTTGTGAACATCTTGTTGGCAGCCAGGTTGTGAAAAAGAACTCAAATTCATCCTACCGGTATTTTCTACCTGTCCTATGATCTATTTTCGGAGTCAAACAGGAGTAGGCTCAGGACTCGAAGCCTTCTCTTTCCTCACAGCTTTCCATCGCGTGAACATCTCCTTGTAGGCAGCCTGGAGCTGCGAATTCATGAAACCGTAGATGATGGCGTTAAGTCCGCTCTCTATCAGCGCCAGCCACATGGTCACCACGTGCACCCACCCCTCCACGGGTCGGGATGTAGCCACCAGCATTCCCACCGCGTACGGTCCCCAGCACGTCACGAACACGATCAGAGCGGCAAGCAGCTTCTTCCCCAGACGCTGCTTGTCGGCCTGTGAGACAAGTCAAAGTCAATTCAAAGTTTTGTTTATTCAAACTTCACAATAAAGAAACATACTAATACAAATTGTAGTGGGAAAGCACGTCACAAACACGATCAGAGCGGCAAGCAGCTTCTTCCCCAGCCGCTGCTTGTCGGCCTGGTGGGAGGATAAGTCAAACAATTGTAATGGGCACAATGTACATGTAAGACAATTTGGTATAGTGTATAGTAACATTTATCTAAATGCTGTACATGAAATCCCCAAATTGCAATTGTCAAGCAACAGAGGTTGTTGTAGACCAAAGAAATCCTGGATAGAATGTGTTAGTGTGTGTGAATGTGTTAGAAAGGACATCAAGGTATGCGGTCTAATTGCTGCTTGTTGGCCCGGTTGGAGGACAAAGTCAAGTCGAAATTTATTGCACAACAGTTGTAATGGATACAATGTAACACATTTGGCTATGTAGTAACTAATAAATATTAATCTAATGCTGTACTTGAAATCACCAAAGAGAAATTGTCAGGTACCAGTGATCGTTAGGAGTGTTAGGAGGGACATCAAGGTGTGTGGTCTAACTAGGGTGAACCTGCTGGACAGAGCCGTATAGAAGCGCGGTGTGAAGACTGCTAATCTTACTCCCAATCACAGTAGCAGTATAATCAAATTGAAGATTCTAGGCTATACAATATTATCAATCTGGTGTGCTATGCCAAAGGGTGGCTATACTGGCTATGTAGATAAAGATACAGATACAGAAATCATAATGTACATCAGACTGCTTGCTACTTTCATTAATCTTGTACGAACCTGGTTGGAGGACATGCTAGAGACACTGCTGCGGCGCTGGTTGATGCGGTCCTGTGTCCGGTGCACCTGTAAGGAATGGGGCAAGGAGGAAGATAGTTGGATTGCATTTGGAACCAGTAAAGCAGCTGGAACCAGTAAAGTAGTTTGGACTTATTCCTCAAGCTACCAACATCTTTTGCACCACAGACGTCCCTAAGTAAGACATCTTGAGCCCCTGAGACCCGTTTTAGAATACATGTATGTGGAAACATATGATATTTATAATGCGGATATTACGCACCGTCCAGAACAGCTGGATGTAGCACTTTGCCGTGACGGCCAGTGGGATGATCGTCCCGGCAACCACGATGAAGATGGTGTAGGGGACGGCGCCGTTGGTGTCGAACGTGCACATGAAGATCTCAGGCTTGTACTTGATGGCACCCCATCCTGTACAAACAGTTAAAACATGCTAAGAATCTTAGTAAGATAAAGCTTTTTTTTCTTTTTGGATTCTCCTGTCGATTCGACAGATGAGCAGGCAGACAGGCATTTACCTGTTTGCCTGACCTGCACATGACTTTTTATGGTAAAGGAGGGGTGTGCAATTCCTTCTCCACCCCCTCGTCTACTGGAGCATTACTCATTTACACCCGAGTTAAGTGAGGAAAGTCGTATAAAGTGCCTTTCCCAAGGGCACAAGATCGGTAACACGGCAGCTGGATGCGAACCCGCAACCTCTCGGTCACGGGCCGAACATGCTGCCACTGCGCCATGCGGTCCCACCAAGATAAAGCTAAAGTTGCCCATACATCAGAACAAGGGGTCAGCCTCCCTGATCAGGTGCATCGGGCCCGGCGCCCATCTCCACTTCTAAGCCCTGGGCCACACATACATGTAGGTGCAAGCACTACAGCAGGGGGCTTGTCCGCTGGTAGTGAAGTGTGTTTAGCTTCCATACTCTTCCTCTTAGCAGGGAAAGAAGTATGTACCATTTTTAAAAGTCTTTGGTATGACCCAGCTTACAGCTGAGTACATTTAGTTACAAGTATGTTGCATGATGGCCTTGGTAGTAGTTATTAGGAAATTTATTTTGTAAAATTTTTGTGATACAGTATGAAGTATCTCATCAGGGTAAGAAATACAATTGTTCTGTCAGATTTGGTCTCGGCAACACGGGAAGTTTTGAAAATTCTAAAACTAGATAATCAAAAGTTTGAGTAGTTTTAGTAAATTACCAGTTGAACAGAAAAGCCCAGAAAATAGTGTGCCTCCCATTAAAAAAAGTTAACTGCTGTGAGTTACTACCTTTCAAGAGATGTTTCACAAAACCTAATCCCAGAAACTAAGCTGAAGGGTGCAGAAAACGGTGAGGGATTTTTCTGTAAATCCCAGGGAAATGTCAGGAAAATTATGTTACTGCCTCAGCAAAAACCTTGCTAAGAAAGATGGATGATGGTGCTGCATTTTCCTCAAGCAAGGAACTCCATAATTTCCCATTCCTTGGACACAGAATAATGTAGGTTTTACTAAATAATGGAATAAAAGTCCTTAATGGTCTTCCGTGACAAAATCTTTTTACATTTTTTTCCAACTCCTACAATGCATGGATACAGAATTATTATTTTCCAAAATCATGTAGGTTTTACTAAATAAAGGGTAAAAGTCCCAATGGTCTTCCATGATGGCCACTGGTACGTTAATTGCAGACTTGTGTCCCATTTATTGTGTTAACACCGCCACAAGAAGGATTTGTCAGAGTTTTCACGACAGTTTATCACAGTTAAACTTCAGTTCAAGTTGTTCAGGTGTAGCAGTTTGCATTCATGCGCAGCCAGGAATGTCCTTTGGGGATGGATGCAATGTCATCAAGTAACTTCTTTGGTCTTTTGAAAGGTTATAAGCAGTCAGAGAAGAACTTTTAGAGAGAAAGTTTTTAGTCCAAAACAAGAGGAAAAATGACAAATCTTTTAATATGTTCTACATTCCTTTTTTTTTCCAACTCCTACAATGCATGGATAGAGAACTATTATTTTCCTTTGGCACAAAATCATGTAGGTTTTACTAGATTAGGGAATAAAAGTCCAAATGGTCTTCCATGATAGCCACTGGTACGTTAATTGCAGACTTGTGTCCCATTTGTTGTGTTTACACCCCCATCTGAAGGATTTGTCGGTGTTTTTACGGCAGTTTATCACAGTTAAACTTCAGTTCAAGTTGTTCAGGTGCAGCAGTTTTCATTCATGCACAGCCAGGAATGGCCTTTGAGGATGGATGCAATGTCATCATGTAACCTCTCTGGTGTTTGAAAAGGTTATGAGCAGTCACAGAAGAACTTTTAGTCCAAAACAAGAGGAAAAATGACAAATCTTTTATGTTTTACATTTTTGTTCCGAAACTCCTACAATGCATGGATAGAGAACTATATTATTTTCCAAAATCATGTAGGTTTTACTAAATAAAGGGTAAAACTAAAAAGTCCCAATGGTCTTCCATGATAGCCACTAGTACGTTAATTGCAGACTTGTGTCCCATTTGTTGTGTTTACACCGCCACAAGAAGGATTTGTCAGAGTTTTACGACAGTTTATCACAGTTAAACTTCAGTACAAGTTGTTCAGGTGTAGCAGTTTGTATTCATGCACAGCCAGGAATGTCCTTTGGGGATGGATGTAATGTCATCACGTACTAACTTCTCTGGTCTTTCAAAAGGTTATAATTATAAGCAGTCAGAGAAGAACTTTTACAGAGAAAGTTTTAGTCCAAAGGAGGAGGAAAATGGCATATCTTTTTTCAACTCCAAGAATGCCTGGATATAGAGAATTCAGTCTATTGAAATTATCAGCTAGCTTATACATGTTATGTGTGTGTTTGTACAAAGTAGTTGTCAGTTGCACTACAGAGGATAGTATCAGAAATTTAAATATAAAACTGTGGACTTCAGCATTGTAGCGCCAGCTTTGCGGGCATGTGGCGTGGCAGCAGCTAGTTACTAGTATATCACACTGGTATTATCTGGTGGTAACCGGTTCCACTTTATAATAGATCTAGGGAATAATGGAGTTATGACGTCAGAATGTTGCATAAAGTGGTTGGATTATGACATCAAATATATATCCGATTATGTTGAGATTGGTAGGTAGATGTCTGTCGCCCTTCACAGTACTTCCTGTCGTGATGTTATTTTTGGAACTCACGTCATATGTAGCCATTAGAGCATATGCAGGTTTTTACCTTAAATGTAAGTAGGGTAAACATGTACATGACATTGTGCGTCATTGTAAATCACCAGCACGTATCTCTGTCACTTGACACCTTTTATCTCATGCAGTTTTGCACATACATTCATTGCAGTAAATGTAAAATGCATTTAAGTTTGTGAGGATTTGATTTTGCTGTATGGAAAAATGGAGTGTTCGCAATTATGGTTTTGAGGAAATAGCATTATAATATTAGCCTGACTTAGTAAGGCTAGTGAACATGTAAGATTACAGTCATGAGGACATGATAGTCATCACTTGTCCATAGTGTCAGTGATCGAATTTCTCAGTCCTTTGAGAAAACACTATAGACATGCAGGTTTGGCTGTATTTTTTTTTCCTCTATGAGGCTCTCAGACTGACAAAAACATGTGCTTGCAGAATGCAATAACTGTGTTGTATGGCCTTAAACGTGAACCAGACTTTTTCTCTTACATGACATCAAACTTTCAATGCAAAAATTTCAATGTGGTTCAGTTCAGTAAAACTGTTCATCCTCAGAGAGGTGACACCATGACTGCCATAAGGTCCTGTCTAGCATGATGGAGTGGAGGTCATTTTTGACCTGCAGACTTTCAATCAATGTTAAAATATGGTTATTATACCTTCTTGGTCATCAGTCTTGAGTCAGCTTTAAGTCTTGAACTACATGTACCAGATGGTATGCTCTCTTTGCTTCTGTTTATGTTTCTTTATGACAGATGTACAGTGTATAACGGTCTGACAATATACCATATAAGAGCTGTTGGGGTGAAAAATTGCCCTCTACAGAGCTTTTACCAAGACAGAAGCAGTTCCTTCAGCTGTAAATAAGATGTATGTAAGGGAGGGTTGGTGGTGGATGCCCCCAGGTAGGTTTTACCCATGATCAGAGGAGAGATCGTAAGGCACGACTGGTAACGCCATGAATTTGATGAAACTCAGCCTAAGGCGAGTGGTATACATTGTGTGCTGTGTGCATGCTTCAGGTAGAGGTTGTCTCAGGACATGGGTGCTAGGCTGTAAGTATGTAATAATTGTAAGAAGGTCAAGAAAAGTCAGCAAAACTTACAGCCCATAAAAGAGCTTTGTAGTATATGTATATCAAAGGTTGTGCAAATGTTTAACATACATGTATAATGTCTTACTTTGTAATATTTCATTACATTTAAGCTGTGACCTTCTTAAACTAATGGCCAACAACATTTAAGAACTTGTCTCAAAAAGTATTTTTTATGAATTATGAAATAGTTTTCTAACATTTGTAACATGTTAGAAAAGGGGGCCCACAAATTATAATGCCTTGTCATGAAGTATCAATAGGGGTTTAGACATATCTAACATCTATAAAGTTGCTGCTCACCAGACTGAGTGTAATCATACTTAATATCAGCTTTCTTCTTTCATAGTCAGTAATGATATCATAACAGTGATTTTCACGTTAGACTTAGAAACTTTTTGTGTTAAGTAACTTCATCCCTTTGCTGAAGGAGGAGAAAGGTTGTCATCAGTTTCTGACAAGCGGGGTGTCTGTACAATCAGCTTATTTCCGCTGCCCGAGAGAAAGGTAGATAGCTGATAGCTTAGCTGTCTCTCCAGACAACATCAGGCCTTTTGATGTGCCCTGACTGATGACAAGGTTGGTATTAAGGCCTCAATGTTGAGATTACTCTCCAATATGGAGATCCTGTGTCCATCTGACAGTGTTTTTTCCCTGTTAATATCCTTTTGAATTATCTGAATAGTGGACTGACAGAAGAATATATGCATTCAATCATGGACACAGTGTACTGTGAATGCCTTTAAGTTCACTGAGATTTGCTCTTTAATATGGTGAGGAAAAAATGGAGAATTTGTTACAGTAGTGGTTTTGATTTAGCAATTATTATAGCACTGTATACTCATACATGTAATTACATGTACGTGTGTGTACTATAGTATATACAGTACTGTAATGGATGCTGGTGCCTTTACCTATTCAATTTTGTGGTGAAGCTGCCTAATACAAAAACCTTGAGCATGAAATCTCTGCATTAATTTTAAGAATTACAGTAACTAGATAGAACATTTCTGCTACATGTCCTTCAACATCTCAGACATCTTCTTACCATCTGTTGATGCCTACATTAATAGAAGATTCTGGCTGGTCATTTTCAGCCTTTTATGTCAAACACTTACAGTCACATGGTACTAGTCCAGTGTAGTGTCAGAGACTATTTTGTCTGGCAGCTAATACCTGAAGCAGCAGACTTCTTCAGTGAAATGAAACATGATAAACCTTCAGCAAGGAAGCAGTGTATTATACAGCTGTCACATAATCCATCTTCTTTCTTCTCGGAGACTTCAAACACAAAAGTACCGATAGACTTTTGAAAGTTCTGATAACACAGAGACAGGAAGATACTTTGAAATGGGGTGTTGTGTAGCAGTTAAGCCTGATATAGTAACATTAAGCTTAAGTTTTGTTCTTGTTATTTATATCTCACAAGATCATTTCTAAAGCCCCTATTACACAGTCAACAAGCTTTGGCCAGGTATTTCTGGAAATTGCAAGAAGGTCACTGAACTTAGAAATTACCAGTGACCGAACATCACATTGGCTCAGGGACCTGTAGATATTGGTTAGTCTCTAAAAATCAGTCAATGATCAGGAGAATACAATCACGAGTTTTACTGCTGAAAATGTCAATAAGAGCTCGCAGACTCGTTGAACAACGTCAATCGATTTTTCTGCTGTCTGATATAGGGGCATAAAGTAAAGGCTGTACAGTTACTTACAGTTGTAACACACCAGTCGTAGCAAAAAGGACAAACAAGTTACAAACATCTCATACAAATTTGTTGGTATTGAGTCTTGAATTAAGAGAAAGCATTGAGAAGTATTCAGGCAGGTACAATGTAATATCTCAAGCACAGATTAGATACTACATAAAAGCCATGGATATGTGAATGATATTAAAATGTGATAGTTCAGAACTCTAGACACTCAATACTTTGATGATACAATGAATGTCTGTGAGGCTTTTTGTCCTATAATGCCTTATATCCGCATGGGACGGGACTGCGATAAGTTTGTACATAACCATTCATCTTGTATGTGAAAGTCTTTGTACTTGCGGTAGTTGTGGTTTGCAGTGGATTTATTATCTTAATCCCGGATGTACATGAACAGCAATGGCTGATTTTTCATTCACGGATCCGCGGGTGTACATTATGTGGATGATTAAGTACCCCGTGCAGTTATCTGTCATATTCTGTGAACAGTTTCTGTAATCAGTGTCCTTGTAAGTGCATCACATGTTGGGGATTACGCATTTTGCTGGGATGAGATGTACAAAATGTACGTCAAAAGCAGACAGGTCTCCAGGGACTGTCCCTCCGTCACATAGATTTAAAGCTTTACTCCTTTTTTTTTTACAGTCTTTTTTGATTTTAGGAATCTTGTCCTGTCTCTCTCTTTCTCTCTCTCTCTCTCTCTTTACTTGGCTAATTGTGTAAAGTTAGGCCATACCAATTTAATTTGTTGGTTCTCGGATTTTTTCCTAAAAAAATTGAAGCGACAGGGCGAAAAAAAAAAAAAAAAAACTTGCAACAAGTCTGGGTTCAGGTCCAGGCTGGTTAGTCCAGACCTGAACTCATGGTATACGTGTGATAGAAATAGTTAATCAGTTAAAATTACATGCAAAATTGCATGTTGGCATAAATTTGTACAATATACATTAAATTATGTACAGTTGCTACAGTAAACAGAAATGTTCACAAAACATCTCAAATAGACCAATATAGTATTTTTACAGAGATGCAACGACAACAACAAACATTATTTAAGTTTGCCTCTAGAAATAAAATACCATCGCTGGAAGACTTATTTGCTCTCTGAGTTGATAAGAATCTGTCTATCCAAGGCTCTAATTACATTTCATGGTCAACTGGTGCAAATTGGAAAAAAAATTACAAATACTTCCACTCCCCCCAAAATACATGAACAAGCCAAAGTACTGAACTACATGTTGCATAAAACCATAGGTTTATTCTCTCTTTTTGTTACATGTACAATTATTTGTTGACAAAAAATTAAGATGCAGTTTGATTAAACTTCCTTAGAAAAACCTAATGTTACATGCAAATCACTGAAATCAGCACTGAAATGGTACACCATGTACTATCTAGCCAAATCTGCAGTTCCATTAGAAACAGCGTGGGGGCGCTTTTTTGACTTACAGAAGAAGAAAGATGGCCGCCCGAGATTTTCCGACTTCATTTTCATCTCCATTTGGAAGACTTTGAGCATTTCAGGCATATCAAAACATGTTGGCTATGGAGGTACAAGAGTGAAAAAGTATTGGTGATTTATTGAGTTGTTTGTTTGGGTGCCGATTTCTGTGTTTCAATTGAAAATTTGCATGTGAAAGTGTGTGTGAGAGAGAGCACATGCTCAGCCGAACTTCTGGTTCTGCTACGTTATGTTATGCCCATGTGTATCTCATTTACGATGATTTCTTTGTTCCTAAATATACTTTGCAACAAAAAAGATATGAATCAATTGGTAGCAAAGGACTTGGGGGTGAGAAAAAGTAAATGCACTGGTACTTTCCAGACGTTCTGTTTCTCTAACGGAACCAAAGTTTTGCAGCACGATTACTGAATGGAATTTTTTTTTTTTTTGAAATTGGGAAAATTAGAAGCGGCGATTCCGAGAACCAACGAATTAAATTGGTGTGGCCTTAGTAATATGATCATGATGGATGTAGGATGAAGTACAAAATGTACGTCAAAACCAGACTGGTCTCCATGGACTGTCTTCTGTCACATAGAGTTTAACTCGTTGACAGTAATTTTATGAATCTTGTCCTGTTTATCTATTTTTTTCTCTCTCGTACTTGACTAGTTGTGTCAGGTTAGTTTTATGATCATGATGCATTTTGGTGGGATGAAGTACAATTGTACAGAATGTACATCAACACCAGATTAGTCTGCAGGGACTGCCCTTCCGTCACATAAATTTAAAGCTTAACTCGTTCGACCGTCATTTTTTATTTTAGGAATCTTGGCCTTTCTCTCTCTCTCTCTCTCTCTCTTTCTATCTCTTTCTATCTCTCTCATGCATGGCTAATTGTGTAAAGTTAGTATAATATGATCATGATGGAAATAAAGACTACCATTTGTAAGATTCTGCTTAAACTGGTATTTCTTTTACTGTAATGAACTAAGAAGAAGAAGATTATGGGTTCTGGACTTAATTTGATAAATGAAAAGAAACTCCAACACCTTCTTCAGAATTAAATCTTAAGAAAAGCAGCACTATAGATATGTCTATGACGGTTAGACATCCAGGTTCCAAAATCATATCCAGTTGCTTGAGTAACTACTTTTTGGAGCACTTGATACACTCAGGAAACTAATTCGCTATGCCGCAGTTGTGATTGATATAATGCTATCTTCAATGTTACACAATATCATACATGTATGTCCTGCACAGATTGGGTCTCCATTAAAACATACTGATCGGACAAGATTGAGGCTATATAAGCTTCCATTAACTTGCACAGCATTAGGAATGTACAAATGTACCAGCCAGATAGTGCAAATTACAGATTCTCATCAGTGTAATAACAGTATTGAACTTGTTGGATGGAGTGTTGTTATTACCTGCTAAGCTAGGAGCTGAGCTATGTCTATCTATTATAGAGAACTAGGGCTGGGTATCGGTACAGCGTACCGGTACAAAACCGGTTTTTCTTATTGGACCGGTCCAGAAAAACCGGACCTGAAAAAATTAGGTGGACCGGATGTTGGACCGATTAGAAAATTAACATATCATTTTATCAGGCATTCACACGTTTTGGCGCTTGCAGTTGGAAGAAAATGACAAGACTCAAGTAGAGTTTATAGTAATTTCTACCAAGGTTTACAGTCAATCGTACAGGTGCAGTTAGCGTTGTAGTATTTTAAAACGCCAGTGTAAGTCTAATACTCCACCAAACAGATTTCTTTGTAGTGAAATGGACCATTGGTACTATGAGTCATACTGAATCAGGTCCAGGTTCAGGTCCGGACCTGGACCTGATCCTTTGGACCTGAACCGGACCTGTACCTGAATTTTCTGTACCGGTACCCAGCCCTATAGAGAACCATTACAGCATGCAGTTAGCTAGTGCTGGTATTGCCACCAAAATCAGCAGCTTCTTGATTGATATTCAATAATACTTTATATCAAAGCCGCAACTCACAACTATTTTTAGAAAAGATATTAAAGACTTGAAGGCAAAGCCGAGAGACAAATTATGGGGCTGACTAGCAGCTGAAGATTTTGAAATTTTTACAAAATAACGGTTGTGTGATTTTTCGTTGTGAGTTTTTACCGCATCTTAAACATACTGCAAACGTGCATTTCTATGTTTGCTGTAAGAACTTAAAACACCACACTGTAAGATGCCTTTTTCCTCCTATTTCCCCCAAAGCTATATAAGTGTGTTAAGCCGAAGGGCGGTTATGCCTGCTACATCTTAATAGATACAGATACAAATTGCAAAATTAAGTCCCCGCAAACTTAAAATGAATTTATAGTATGCAGTCACATTAAGACTAGTAAAGCCTTTATTTAGTCTTGATGCCAGTGAAGAAATACCCCTTCCCATCTCTCCCAATAGCAGTGCGTAATCGTCTAATCTCCCAAGCAAGTTTCTAAGTCATGAGATTTGCACTACATTGTGTTTCTGACAGGACGGTCATGGAAAATGTATTTCAGGTTTAGAAAGAGCCCCTAAAACATCGTGATTACGTAAGAGATTGATCTGTTCCTACAGAGTGGGTTTGTGGGAAGTGATCTTGATTCATGCGGTTGTCCCTGCCTCCAGCGCACTTAAGCCTCCGCTGCTTTGGGCTACGATCTCTGTGATCTTTGGAGGCTGAGCCGCAAATCTGCTAGCATGTCAAGAAAACCTAGTAGTACAATGTATGCTTGGAAAAAAGCAGTCTTCCATCAGCAGTAGAGTTAGGTGATATACACATGTATAGATATAACTTACCATCAATAGTTATTTGTTAATTGCACAACTGGTTTTAACTTTGCACTGAACTTCAGAAGTCTGAAGTATTCACCGCTAAGTCTGCATAAAATCCCAGCAAAAGTCAGTCACAGTCTTCCTGTGCATTAACTTGGCTAAGGCCGCTTTGACATTTCAATAACGGTGCTCACTTCAATACACAGTTACTGCAATGGAAACACCAATGGTTTTAAGTTTGCGCTGAAGCATGCTATATTAAGACTGCATAAAACCACCACAAACGTCAGCCACAGTTTTCCTGAGTGTGTTCTGTGCATTATCTTGGCTTAAGATGCTTTGACATTTTAATAATGGTGCTCACTTCAATACACAGTTACTACAATGGAAGCACCAGTGGTTTTAAGTTTGCACTGAAGCATGCTACATTAAGACTGCATGAAACCATGCAAAAGTCAGTCACAGTTTTCCTGTACTCTGTGCATTAACTTGGCTAAAGGTGCTTTAACATTTCAATAACAGTGCTCACTTCAATGTACTGTTACTGCAATGGAAACACCAGTGGCTTTAAGTAAGCGGTGAAGCATTCACCGATAAGACTGCAAAGAATCACCACAAAAGTCAGTCACAGTTTTCCTGCATTCTCTGCATTAACTTGGCTAAAGGTGCTTTGACATTTCAATGACGGTGCTCACTTCAATACACAGTTACTGCAATGGAAACACCTGATTCAGTGGTTTTAAGTTTGCGCTGAAGCATGCTACATTATTATTAAGAATGCATAAAACCGCCGCAAAAGTCAGTCACAGTCTTCCTGTGTTCTGTGCATTAACTTGGCTGAAGATGCTTTGAATTTCAATAGCGGTGCTCACTTCAATACACAGTTACCGCAATGGAAACACCAGTGGTTTTATGTTTGCGCTGAAGCATTCTACATTAAAACTGCATAAAACCACTACAAAAGCCAGTCACAGTTCTCCTTTACTCTGTGCATTAACTTGGCTAAAGGTGCTTTGACGTTTCAATAACGATGCTCACTTCAATGCACTACTGGCCAGATCACACCCACAAGTCAAACAAAACCCTTAAGCTTGAAGTTGACTCCTCCTAACCGCAACTGTACAGGACATAGTCTGACCTCAGCACAACTTGCCTAATGTTTTGAAACTTAGGCCTAGGGAAAAAATGTTGTGTTTCCTGTTTCCTGTTTCAGTCCTGAAAAAATTAGGGTCGGTGGGTAGGGGTTATCTTTTTTTTCTTTCTTTCTTTTTTTAGACTCTGGCCAAAAATCTAGGTACAATACAGTATAACAAAGCGAAACTGAAATACATTGGGACACTCATATTTTCAATGTCAAACTTTAATTTTGTGCATAATGCCTAGGAATCTGTAGACACATTTATCCTTCATAAGATAGGACAAGCAGGTTTTTTTTACTTACAGTTTTGTTCCACCCCCTAAAAAAGGCAAGGGTCGGCAGAGTTTTCTAGGGTCGGCCGGGAAACAGGAAACACAACATTTTTTTCCTTGGCCTTACACAGAATGTTTTAAAACTTAGTAATACGCAGAATGTCAGTGTGAAAGGCACGTAATACATCACAACAAGGGGTGATTGTCAGCAGCCCCTATGTGTGGGCGTATGTCCTTGTGGGATTCGCCGAGTGTCCTGTACAACGTAACTCCGGGCACTTACTGGAGTGTGCCTTAAAGGTTTTTTTTTTTTTTTTCTATTTTGCTTTTAGACAGACAGGGACAATGTGGCACTGCACTCAAGTTTTTTAACTTATATTAACAGTGCCACATACACGGTACAGACAGAAGGTACCCATTTTTACACCTGGGTGAAGTGAGGAAGGTCGTGTAAAGTGCCTTTCCCAAGGGCACAACGTCGGGGCGGGGCACGGCGGGGATCGAACTCAGAACCTCTAGGTTCCGAGCCGAACGCTCTACCAGTTACGCCACGCCCGACGCCACGATGCCTTAAAGGTTGAGTCGGCCTGGCGGCAAGAAGTTTTTAGTTTGTAATTGGGCTGAAGTTATGCTTTAAACATTTTCCTTAGGTTGGATTGTGAGATAATACATACTATTAGTATTAGATCAATCAGTCTGTAGCTGTCAGCAGTTTACAGGATTATTTTCTTGCACCCTATGACAGGATGACAACATTCATTTGCATACTGGATAAAAAGAAAGAAAATCAATCATTGCAAAATGCTGTTCTCATCATTTTTTATCATAACTTGTTTTCAGTCATGTATTCATTCTTGTGTATTATGTAATGAAATTTCTATGAAAAAGAAAACTTTTAAGATATAGGCAGCAAAAACCTTGCAAATTCAACATTGAATTTTTAAGAGTCATGAATTCAAGCATGTTGGATTCTGTCCAAGTTTTATAGATATTCTTAAGTTCACTAATTCACTACCTCTAGCTTTAAACTTATTTCTGTCATTGTTTTGGAGCTAATGTTGTTAATTTTTGTTGTGAAATCTGTCATTTTGACTTTTAGCTTACAAAAACATGTTTTCATCAATTTCATATCATTAAGTCTAGCATTTTTGGGCAAACTGGGTGAAATTTTTGCCTTGTTAAGCAAACTTAAATTGCAGGACAGTTGGACAGATCCTTGAGACAGCCCCGGTTGAAAAACTTTCCGTGTAGATTGCTTATTCTTGTCAGGTTCTCCCGAGCACACGGTTAATCCAGCCAAGGCCTGATATACTACCTGGGCGGTTCTGCCTGAAGGAGCATGATACTGCATAAGTTCGGGCCGACTTTCACAAATGCCACCATGTTATATAATTGAACCAAGAAAAATGAATAAGAGAAGTGTAAATACTTCATCAAAAGTTTATGTAAATTTTGAAATAAGTGATTTCTGCATTGACCTCTTCGCCGCAAAGTCATAACATCATGAACAGCAACACCCTCTGTTTAGGTATACCCCTGAATCTCAACTGTAAGCAGTTGAGCTCTAATTAGTTGGTAACTGGGAGTTCTGGTTCAATCCCGGGTAGGGCATTTCAGTCGGGGCTGCAACCATTTTTCAGAAGGGACATAAAATAGAGTTGGTGGTTGATCGTGTTGAAGGGAAGAGGTAGCAAACCTTCACAAAAAGTATACCCTGCTACTGAGTTATATGACCAGTTTATTTCGAAATACAAACAAACTGACATTGGCATGGCAGCCTCACGGCTGAATTGCGTCCAGTCATTACAAACCATTACATCATTAAATCAACAAGGTGGTTAAAATCGAAGATTATAAATAATCGCACAGGTATGGATCTTGAAAATCCGGTTACAGACAGACAAATTTAAACAACGTTGGCAAAGAAACTTACTGCCCAATGTACATTTGTGTACCACTACCGGGCACTAGGCAAGAGTTTGAACAAACAAACAAAAGAATAGAAATGTGTGCCCACAGCAAACTTTAAACAAAGCAAATCTAGAAATATTCGTGGTGATTTCACTTTCACATGTTATCTCTCCATATTCAGAAACAGGACCATACAGACTTTCTTCCAGTGTGCTTGATGCAAACTTTAAATACCATGGGACTCTCCTTTTGTGTCCTATCTCTGCACACCTGAATGGATTGACAGTATAAATGACCGACTAGGGAATCCTGACATATGTTCCTGGGAGTTGTGACGTTTTTGTTCTTGCATGCAAACACCTTTATTACAGTCATTTGTCGTAAACATTTTGCTTGAAATGTCACACCCGGGTCTGTTTAAATCCTAAATTACGATCTGGCATTCGTCTAGATCCCTGGGGTAGCCGTGGTCACAGGAAGTGTATGGAAAATCTGATATTGAAGACCCATACGTCTCATTTTGGAAGGAGGTATACCTTGTTACACAGTCGTTTGTATGTGGGAGAGGTGCGGTAATGCGAAGTTCATGTTGCGGTCAGCTCGTTATTCGGCCTGATTGTGACAGGATACAGGTGTAGCACCGAACAGGGAGCGATGGTAACTTCATTTTCCACAGTAATCCTTTCAACCCTCTAAGTCCGAGATCTATCGTTCCTCGTTAGCGTGGCCTCAACCTTGAATATATAATAGCATGGCCAGCAGTAGATTTCCTTGGGGATTCAAAGTTACAGGTCTCAAAAGTTGTGAAGACTGAGGTAATGTTACACACCCTTTCCACTGTTGAACAGGACTGCTAGTGCTGGAATTCCAGCCTTTAAGGCAGTGTTAAACAGAACTGTTGGAATTCAAGCCAGATAAAAGTCTAGGATACATTATAGGCGCTGGAAGCCAAAGAAGCCATGTCATAGTGGCAAATAGTAGCTAGCTCTACAAAATGTTTGAACTTGAGACTTTAGTACAATCTCAAGTTGCATCAAAATCTGTTTAGAGGCTGCAACTGATTTGCAACCAACAATGTGAACTTGACAGATTACTCAACGAATTTGATAGACAAAGAAAATTATCTCTACCTTATATGTATTTGATTATCTTTTCAATCATGCATCACATTCTAATTATAGAATCAAGGCTCACATATATCCAATATATTTTGGTTGCTCAACGATGGAAGCTTTTGATGACTGCATTCCAGAGGGATGTTAAGTTCTACTATGTGATTAAAGAAGGAACTTTGTAATGAACTGATATCAAACTTACACAAATCAATGCACTGCAATTGACCTGAAGAACCTTTCTACAAAAGAAGGGGAATGTCTTCTTTGTGATTAAAGAAGAATCTTTGAATTGAACTGATATCAAATTTATACCAATCAATACACTCAATGCAATTGAGCTGTAGAACTTTCCTACAGCCTTCAAGCATACGGAGTTGTTAGGTTTGATCCATGATACAGTAGCATGAGTTACAGTCCTTTCTCCACCCATACCTGGCAACAGGGTTCTAGCTTGTGCATTTTTAGTGTAACTGGCAACTACGCTATAATTTGCAACCACCACGCTAGAGTGAAGATGTGGTACTTTGCTATCATTTACTTGTTGAAAGATGTCTAATCAAATATGAAAAATGATGAAACTGACCAAAAAGTCCTTCAAATTACGTGGAAGGACCAAGACCCCCCTTGCATACCATATTTGCCATTACCATTACGCCAAAATAAAATCCTGGCTAGAACCCTGAGCAAACATGTATACTTGTTATTCTGTAGGCTGAAGAGGATGTAAAAGGTTTCAAGTTGTAAAACCGTGTCTTTTGTGATAGATTTTTATAGGAAACAACATTAAGAATCATTCCATTACCATGTCTCAGGAGAGAGCAGTTAGAAACATTGTTGATCCCCTTCCCACTTTCGACCTAAATCCTGTCCCATCAGTAAAGTTGTTTTTGTTACCACCTTATCATTTATTCAAATCTTTTTCCTGATTGCTCCTACGTTGCTCTAAATAGAATAACTACAGCAGTAACCACAGTTATTTTGTAAAGTGTCCACTTATATGCATGTTAAAGTTTTTCATGGGAGAACTTAATGTTCTTTGACCTTGTCGTGACATTGCTACGACCTGATTGATATGTGTTCAGCATTCCCAAGGTTACAACTCCGTTGTTTATGATAGTTTAATCACTGCTAGCTTTTCGCATAGCTCAGGAGGTGGCCGTGTGGGTGGATTCTTCGTGTATTATTGATGTGATCTGTCCTCAGGCTGTGGCAAATATGACATCACGTCATTTTTCTCCCCCAACATGGTTCCCCTAGCTGCGATATGGAGACATCGTGTCTATAGAAAGATCTACTGTGCGCTATAGAATCCTTTTGAGAATGGAGACATTTGTCATTTTAGGAGTTTTATGAACTTTTATGAAAAGAAAACTTTGAAGATAATGTTTTCTAGTGCTGTTAGTTTCTTAGAAAAGGGGATTTTTATGAGCCCCAGAGTTCAACCTTCTGTAAAGACTATCTACTTGTAAGGAGAAGACTATGTACTAGTAAGTTGTACTTTGCCATACCTAGCTGCAGGCAGTGTCTACTGCATCTATCTGTAGTGTTATAACAGCAGTGTTTTCAGGACTAAGGACAGGTGCACAAAGCGACTTTACAAAGTTACTTTGCAACAGTGCTGCAGTGCTTGATATCTAATACCTACTAACTGGATGGGAACATTTCCTGCAGGTGCAGGTAGGATATTGTGAGCTCTAAAGTATAATATGTTTCCCTGATAAATATTGTTGAATATGTCTGAAAACACAAGATCATAAAAGTTCCCCTACTCACCAGCCACCAGTGGAATGGACAGCACTACAGCCAGTACCCACAGTCCTGCCAAGATGGTCACACTTCTACGCATAGTGAAGGTCTGCAACAGACATTATCATGATCAACCCAATGCTTTGATGTATTTTACCATTTAAAGCAATAAAACTTGTTGTTCTGGAAGTAATGTCAGTAGCCATAATGCTAGCATAGAATATTGTTATTGATAAGTATCCTGTCCTTGTCCAATTCTATTTGTATTGTCTGTTTTTGTCAGCAGGGCTAGCTCTTTGTGATAGCCACAGGCTAGTTGGGCAGCCCTGGCTGTGTGTTCTGAACAGCCAAACCAATAGATAAAGAAACAGAAATGTTAAAACTAAGAAATAAGACATACATAAGTCCTTGGCCTTTCCTGATAATGTTTCGCTGCTCAACTATCACTCAAAGAGAAGTTCTAACAGCATGCAGGGGAAAGATTGGTGATAATTGTGTGGTCAGTGCCGTTGGGAGAAAGATAACTGGCCTTGTGCCCAGCTCTGTCTCTTCCACATCAGTGGGTATCAGCTCTATCCTCTGCTTTCCTGCGATTATGCAAAGAGAACCGGAGGGTGTGCTTGACTGATGCGATGTTTTAGCAGTTTTATAGCCTCTAACTTTGGTCAAAGTTTCTGCTGTTTTGACCAATCCAGTCTCTTCTGCATTGGCAGATCCCATTCTATGCTTTGCTTTTTCTGGACAGACATATAGAGATATATAGAGTTTGGTGCTCTGGTAGTAGTGAGAAGTTTTGCTGTGTCCAGTTCTGTCTGTTCTACATCCTATAGCTATCAGTGGGTATCACTGTCTTATTATATAGTGCAAAATACTGAAATGCATTTAAGTTTGCGGGGATCTAATTTCGGGGTCGCGGGAAAAAGGGTGGTTTTAAGTTCGCGGTAGCACCATCCACCGTAGTCTATTACTGCCAGGTAAAAAATGTTTGCGGTGGTTTTAAGTTTGCGGTGAAGCGAACCACGAAAACCGTGAACATTAAACAACCACGAAAGTTGCTGCATTTACAGTAGTACAGAATTCTTAAGAGTCAGCTTTCACCATGTCACATTGGTGGAAAGACCTTCTAGATATATTCCTCATCCAAATACAGACTGAGGCATCAAGCTGAGCTCAGCATGCCTCTATCAAGCCTCTTCAAGTACTTGTAAGCACGTATAGACCTTGTGTCACAGGAAGCAAGAGACGATAAACCAGATAGTGAGTGTGAGCATGCATCACCTGCACAAAAAGTTATGGCAGATTGATTGTCATCAGTGGAAAGTTTTTGGTTGTGTGCCCAGTTCTGCGCTTTGCCTGTTAGCTTCATCATTTCTGTGTTATCTCTTGTGAAGATAGTCTCGCCACAGTTCATGACAAGTCCATTACAACCTGTCTGTCTGGTGAAACTCACAGGAAATTGGGCCTTTGCCGGGGATAATTGGTGAAACATTGGCATGGTATCCTAGTGACTGCTTGTCTTTCCTTTTGACTAGTGGAGAATTTTGGAGTTAGGTCTTCAGAAACACAAGGAGAATACATGATGTGTTTTAGGAATAGACAATATAAAGGGAAGACAAAATCAGCAAAAGGAGCTTTTTTTATTATGATCCTTTTCTGTCTCCCTTTCCTTTGCCACACCCCCCCCCCCCCCAAATCCTGCTAACCAGTAATTTCATTTGGCTTCAATTTCTCAATTGATAATTGTGATGTGCAGTTTTGATACACTGAAGTAAAAAAAGAGCTCTGCTTTTGTTCCTGGTACTCTAAACGTATTTTAACCCTTGTCCTGCTGGCAATTTTTTACCCATATACCCTCCCTGTGCTGGGCATTTTTGATTCTCTTCAAAGTATGGGAAATGCTTTTACTTTGCTATTTTTTACTTACTTTGCATTTAAGTAACCCTATAATGTTACACATCAATAGAAAGCTGAGAGTCTCTACTTTTAAGTAATGTCTTCAAAGTTTGACCCTGAGTCATAAAAATGATATGCAAGGGTAATAAATCAATAAAACAAGTTATTTTCATAAACTTTTGTATTAATAATACCTGAATTTCATAAATAATCTTAGTATCAACACTACAACATTCCTATGACATACTGACAACATCAGAGCCACACATGCAGCAAAAGAAATTACCCAGGTATCACTGCAGGTGAGTTTATGGCTAGGTATTGTCCTGGGTGCTGAAAAGGCTGTTCAATAGGATAATGTAACATAGCATCAGCTTCATCTGTCACTAATTATTTGCCACATCAAGGTACTCAATGACCTCCACAAAAGTAACCAAGGTCGAATTTGCAGCTTAACAGACTGTCCTAATTCGTTTCCTGTTGCGTGGGGGGTAATTTTCCATAAAAATGGTAAAGTTCACGTGCATATCTTCTTTTCTCATGTTTGGCAGCATTTCTTCACCATTCTTGCCCAAAATTGGATGTTCTGCCTCAGAATCAGTGGGGAAAGGCTCCTTATGCACTTGTTACCAAGTTAACTTTGACATTTTAGCGACTAAACTAAGCATTTATGCCCCAAAACACGAAAAAAACATGAAAAAAACATATCTGCAGACGACAGTCGGCCATCTTGGCTCATTAACATAATTTATGCCCGCAAAGAGCTCTGGGATTGATTGCGCAACCAGGATATTGACCCTTGACCCCATTCATGCAGCCCCCATCTTCTTCCCAGCTGTTCCTGGTTACCACACAGAAGCCACAAATGTTCCTGTGGGGAATACCCCCAACCGGTTAAATAACCGGACCCGCACACAGGCACAGCATGTGCATCCGGTTATATAACTGGGCCCGCAGGACAAGGGTTAAGTTTGCAGGGATTTACAACATTTAGTGGTAGCAGAGTGTTCGCAGTGGTTTTAAGACTGTAGACATACTATAATGGAAAAATGGTCATGGTGGTTTTAAGTTTGTGGTGAAGTGGCCACCGTGAAAACCGTAAATATAAAACTACCGCAAACATTTCTGCATTTACAGTAGTTAGTGTACATGTCCTTGGTGCTGAAAATCCAGCAGTAGTCATTAAGTCAGCCTTGTTTCAAGGCACGACTATTTCTGCATGGTAATATAATTGTATCATTGTGACAGCTTGTCTTTCCTTTTTACTAGTGGAGAATGGTTTATACAGCACTACAAAATTGAGGAATAAACAATATAAAGGGAAGACCAAATCTGTGAAATCTTTATTCACTTTCTGTCTCAATCTTTTCAATCCCCAAAACATTCTGCTTACAAGCTAAAACATCGTTTGGCTTCAATTTCTTAGCCAATAGTTCTGACATGTAGTTTTGCCACACTGAAGTAGAAACATATCTCTGCCTCTGTTCCTGGTAGTAAGTTTACATGTGCTTGGTGTCCTTTACATGACTTAGCAGCAGTTGGTAAGTCAGCCTTGTTTTAAGACAGGACTGTATTTCTGCATGGTAATATAATTATTATAGGACACTTTATACACACTTTGATCCATGATCCAAGTACTGTAAATGCATTTAAGTTCGCGGGGATTTAATTTCACGGTAGCGGGAAAAAGAACTTTTCGCTGTGGTTTTAATTTCGCGGTAGCACCATCCACTGTAGTCTCTTACTGCCATGGAAAAATGTTCGCGGTGGATTTAAGTTCGCGGTGAAGCGGCCACCGCGAAAAACACGAACATTAATCCAACGTGAAAGTATCTGCATTTACAGTAATACATTGCCTCAGATCTTACTCACTGTTAACAGTAACAATAATGTATTGAACATTGATCCTTGTTCCCAGACAAAAATGGCTACAGGCTACACACCGTGTAATTGGACGTATGTTTAATTTAAAACATTCACCGGCAGAATAGACCAATTTTGATGCAATTGTAGCTTGATGGCTGATGCGTTCAGACATCGATGCTTACATTGCCATGAGAATGTCCTTCTGGATAGCTGTGACACCCAAGTCGTACTAGACTTGTAAATTACCAGCATTACGATGGATTATTTCACCCTGGAAGAAGGCCAACTTGTCTCGCTGCCTGCGCGTGGCATAGAGTTACGATCTGAATTATATGACGCATGGAAAGGTCTGCTGTTGGTTAATTCTACTGGGTTGTTTTAAAGGTTGTGCCTTTTATTTTTTGCAATACTTCAGCAAGTTCCCAGGGGAGTTAGGAAGTGGGTCACGTCAGGTGTCACATTGCTCGCTATTTAGTATTCTGGACCATGATTAAATAACTGTTGGGTCACGCTTGAACTTTTAGGGCTTTGCATTCATGATATGGAGTACAAAATGGTTTCAGTTTTTTTTGTTTCGCAATAATTACTTCAGGAAGTTCCCAGGGGAGAATGATGAATAGTGGGACACATGACATAATGTTCTGACCTTGACTGTCTACAGCTGTAATTTTTGGTTTTTGTTGTTTTAGTTGGTTTTCGTTGTTGAAACTGTAATTTTATGCAAACAAGAAAACATTTTCATCAGTTTCATTTCATCAAGTTCAGATTTTATGGATAGATGGGGTGAGATTTTTGTCTGTTCCAACAAGAAAATTTCCGTCCTGAGACTTGAGACAGCTCTGGTCTAGACAAGAAGGAAAGAACAGTTAGGACATGGCTGAAGTTTTAAGGCTTCACAGCTTCATATTGGTAACATTTATTTCAAGAGTAAGATGTGGGGGTCAATGACAGTTAGGCTTAATTATTAACTCTTCTTGATGTCACTCCTCTGTTCAAGACAATTAACAAACAGAAACAGTGTGTGAAGATGGAAACATAATATGGACACACTTGTGACAGAAAGCCCAGTTCCATGTGACATTGTCTGCTTCTCTCGGGACCTACGGTAGCTCTACTAGTGTCCCCACTATTGCTAATTGACAAAAGTCTTGGTGACCCAGTTAGAAGTATGATAAAAGTCTTGGTAACCCAGTTAGAAGTATGATAAAAGTCTTGGTAACCCAGTTAGAAGTATGATAAAAGTCTTGGCAACCCAGTTAGAAGTATGATAAAAGTCTTGGTAACCCAGTTAGAAGTATGATAAAAGTCTTGGTAACCCAGTTAGAAGTATGATAAAAGTCTTGGTGACCCAGTTAGAAGTATGATAAAAGTCTTGGTAACCCAGTTAGAAGTATGATAAAAGTCTTGGTGACCCAGTTAGAAGTATGAGTGGTCCTCCATCATTTATATTCCATGTTTCTATACATTAGGTATCCATAAGGGAGGGCATGGTCTAGAACAGTAGATTAACTGCTTTGTGACACTTGATATGACCTACTTCTTAAAGTTGTGATGAGCTTTGGCTGTCGACAAATTAAGAAATCGCCAGACTTGAGCATGTTTTTTAAAATCTACCCCATCCCGGTGGATGGGGCTCAGAGATCTGGGAACTTTGGATGATTAGATAATTAGATTTAGATATTTATGATATGAGCAAATCAATTAATTACTTCGTGAACAAATTGATTAATTTTTTTAATGAAGTCATTAATTTGCAAACAAATTATTCTGTGAACAAATTGATTAACCAATTTGTACAAAATCTAATTACCCATAGGACAATGACTAATGCACTTATTTTTATTGAAATTTCAAACTTAAGTGTGAAGGTCACTCCATGATTTATCTTTTAGAATAGCACTTCTTAACGATGGGAGAAGTCTACATTTACTGTGTGTAATTCTAACCCACCATAAGATTACATTGTATAACCAAAAAATGGTGTTTCAGTACATTAGGACACCATTAGTCATATCCCTGGAAGCGGTACCACAGTTGCTTTATAGTTTTGCGATTACAGTACACTAGTGTTAATGTACTCTGTATCAGCTAGAATGGCACTGCCAGGATTGATAAAAGCCTGAATAAAACTTTAAAAGCAGCCATGGTATCGTGACTATTAGGGCTGGGTATCGGTACAGCGTACCGGTGCAAAACCGGTTTTTCTTATTGGACCGGTCCAGAAAAACCGGACCTAAAAAAATTAGGTGGACCGGATGTTGGACCGATTAGAAAATTAACAGATTATTCTATCAGCCATTCACTCGTTTTGGCGCTTGCAGGTGGAAGAAAATAACAAGAGTGAAGTAGAGTAGAGTTTTTAGTAATTTCTACCAAGTTTTACAGCCAATCTTACAGGTGCAGTTAGCGTTGTAGGATTTTAAAACGCTAGTGTAAGCCTCATACTCCACCAAACAAATTTCTATGTAGTGAAATGGACCATTGGTATGAGTCATACTGAATCAGGTCCAGGTTCAGGTCCGGACCTGGACCTAATCCTTTGGACCTGAACCGGACCTGGACCTGAATTTTCTGTACCGGTACCCAGCCCTAGTGACTATGGTTGTAGATAGCTTAGGCGCGCATAGTAGTAAAATTAACATTATCTAGGCTTTGTATCGCACATTGTACTTTGCTTTTCCAACTGTGCAAAGTGACATAATACCATAAAAATGTTTGTGTTGTACAAAATGTAACTGTGCTTCTCCAATTTCATATTGCTAAAATCAATGTGTCGGATTTTTATAGAAAGATCTTGTTTCCTTTCCAACTTAAAACATCTCTAATTTCTGACTGGGTACTTGTCCTATTTCATGCTGATGACTGCACTTCAACATGAAGCTGATGTGGTTTGAGGGTAACTTAACGGTAATAGCTCAAAGCACTTACATGTAAGCTCTTGGTCTAGACTGTACTTACTGTTCTTACTTGGTTCTGAATGGCACACTACAGGGTTGAACTTGGCCTGTTGGCATAGGATTTTTAACTTGGACATTTTATTGTGTTTTCCTCTTAATCTTTAGTCAAACTCAGGGTGCTAAAAGTTAGGAGTATTCTGGCTGTATCTTCTGGACAGAGATAGAAGTTTCCAGCTAAGCAGAAGATTATGTATATTCTGTGGAAATGCCTTCATTGGGAAAATCTCATTTATTAGAAATTATTAAGCTACAAATATTGATCATTGAAATGCTTTCCTTATTTCTCCATTTTTCACCATCTCAGAGCAGGTAACCCCATATTTCAACATATATTTCCAATCCTTAATCAGAGAACTGAACAAGAGTTGAAACATTGGATTTAGCAATCACCCCTTAGGGCTTACACAGTCAGACATATGCATGAAAATATTGATATTGATAAATGATATACCCACCTTGTGGTACCTGGATGGATAAACGATGAGGCACCATCTGTTGAGAGCGGTGGCTGCCAGACTGTAGGTGGATGCGATGCAGCAGGCTGTGAACAGGAACCCAAAGATACTGCAGCCCACAGATCCTGGAAATATAGTGTAAAGCTTACTATTTGTTTGTTTGTTTGTTTGTTTGTTTGTATTGCATATCACGTACATCACCTCATGGTGTAATACCAAAATACAGGACGTCCATTTAACGCCCTATCCAAGTGACGGCCCTAACCAAAGCCAGGTACTCATTTCCCCTGAGTGAAGTGAGGAAAGTCGCATAGAGTGCCTTTGCTAAGGGCACAATGTTGGAGTATACATGTATAAGGGGACTCAAATGCAGGACAACTTATATTGTTGCTACAAATAACTTATGTTGGCTTCATCTTTTATGACAGTATCCGGTAGCCTTTTTCTACATTTGTTTCAGTGAAATGAATGTTAGACATCCTGGTAGTAAGATATGCCAAATAGCAGGTACTCGAGCAACTGGATATGATTTTGGAAACGGTTCGATGTTTCAGATAACATCCGTTATCTTTTGTCAGTGACACTGTAGAGATCTTGTTGAACAGCAGGTTTTATATTTAAACTATATGTATGAATTGATACGCAAAAGACTTGAAGGCAATTTTTAGTAGTTCAATAAGAAACAGGGGTGAGACACGTTATGACAAAGTTGTTGCAAATAAGTTAATTAGCTCCTGTTGTTTGAATTACTGTTTGTTTGTATTTCATATCCGGCAAAATGAGTGCCTCATGGGATAACACACTTAGTTTGTACTGAAGAGTACAAGCTCCTTTTTTCTCCGTAATATCTACATGGGTTCAAAATCGTAACTGAATTTGGCTAAAGGCAAAGTGAGTTTCATTAAAACTTAGGGGAGCCACATGCTTCTTACGTCTACATCCCACGTGGATTTATGTCAATCCTTAAGTGAAATACGACAACGACTTTTAGCACTTAGTCTTTTCTCTTTCTTCTGGGCATGTGACTTTCAATTGAACCTGAACAAATGAGTTTCTTCAGGCAGAGTTACATCTTGTACACGGGGGAGATTTTCACTGCAAGGGCAAGAAATATCATCTTCAACTTAATGTGGATTCTTAATCCCCTTGGCTTAGTGAGTTACGCTGATTAAGACAGAAAAATCCCTCTCTAAGGAACGCTCCTGTCAGCACTACTGATGATAAGTTGTGCTCATGGAAAAGTCAGCGTTAGAAGTTGGCAAATTGAGTTCGCCAGATCATCCTTCTCAATGTTTATGTTATGGGACTAATCAAACCAAATGGTCCTGATCTTTGGAAATGTTGTGCTGTGTAATATACTGGTTACAGTAGCAGAGAGATAATAAGTTTATCTTTGCTATAATCTTTTCCAGGGCATTGTATTCCAGGGCTTGAAATACTGGGTGCATGTGCACCCAGGTACACCCAAAATTGTAGCTGTGCACCCAATTATTTTCTGTGGGTGCACAGGTTGCACCCAAATATTTTCATGGGCTTATGTAAAGATATCAAAGTATACTAGTATACATCATATTCTTGACATCTAAGTGTTAGAAAGATAATCCAAATGTCTGTCATGGTACTTGTTTAATAATTTCACAGCTTGTAACTAAGTTATTACTAGGTGTTTCTGACATTCTACTTAGATTTAAGTGATGCACCCAAAAAATTTTTGGTGCACCCAATTTTTTAAGTGCACCTTATCCCCAAAATGAATTTCGAGCCCTGTATTCAAATTACTGAATACTCCGTCTTTGGGAATTAAACTGTACTAATCAAACTGTACGAATCAAACTGTACTAATCAAACTGAATGCATCTAATCCTTGCCACTGTTGCACCCGATTCTTTTTGATTTACCACTAATGTAACAGTGCTTAAATAGCTTTGCCTTCATTTTTATTCTCACATGTAGATCTTTTCTAGAGCATTATACTTACCGAATTCCTCTGATCTTTGGCAATTAAACTTCACTAACCAAAGTAAAATGCTCCTGATCTCTAGCAATGTTGCATTGCATAGTGCCCCATTCTTTTGAAATTACCGCTAATCTTTGCTCAGATCTTTCCTAGGTCATTGTGTTTTGCTTTCATGTTCTCGGGGTTAGAAGTATTGTAGTAAGGATAATGTAAGAATAAAAGGGATTGCATTCATGATTTTAGATGGTGACGTAGGAACTTGTTCTCGTCAGGATAAGAAGCAGAGACAGGACCCAATTAGCATATTTATTGCTCTGGTACTTCAAAGGGCTTAGACTCAAGCCTTGTGACCACACATCACTTGCAGGTCCTGCATTTTTTATGAAGCTGTAAAATTGTAAGACTTCTGCATACCAATGTGTGTGGAATACTAGATACAAACAATGTTTTACTGATTAGTTATTCACATTTCTTTGTGTAAGTCTGGGTGAGGACTTGATACCACAAGCAGAATTGACTAACGTTATATTTTTTCAAATCAAACAGATCTGACAATGCAAACATACACTCAGGTAAATGAATAAAAGACTGATTTGTAATTAAAAAAGATACTTACGCATTTGGCCCTACCTGACTGTACATTTTGTATCAAGGTATTCAAGAATTTATGTACCTGTATGTTTTCCATTATTGTTTAGTACTTAAAATTTTTAAATCTGTTTTGTAGTTTAGAGTTGACCATACAAAAGTCACAGTTTGTTATGATATTGTCAATAAACCTTTTTTCACATTTTTTTTTCATCTAATCAACCATTTAGCCATGGGCATGAAGTGATGTATACTTCTCTCTCCATTATGTTCTATTGATTGATGTTATTATATTGAATTTCTTAAATCTATGCCATTCTTTTCTCTGTCTTGGGGATTCAAAATAGGTATTTGGTTTGCAATGTACTTTGTACAATGTCATGTAGTTGGGTTTTTTTCAGTTTCAACATCTTTGATAGGTAATGTCAAATTCTATTATCAGTATCATTATTTTGAAGATCAGTATTATCTATACTCGTTCTGCTATATCTCAACTGTTGGAACAGGGCCAAACTGACCTCAATCTCACCTATTATTGCTCAGGGATTATTGTAAGATCAATTATTCAATAATTCATCTTTTATCAGAAGTAACTGAGTTAATTAAGACACATTAGAGACAATCTAGCTGGCCAGTCTTTGTGTGTTACAGAGAGAATCCATCAAACATTGACCCATTGTGTGTTATCTACTGTTCAGATGGCCACTCTAATGCAATTTTTTGTTCTTTAAATGTAATGCTGGTGATGCACACACTTAGGAAATCATATTATTAACCCAGCGGCACTTCCCAGCTATGATTTTTCATCTCCTCCCTGTGGCTGCTGAGAGATGAATGTGCTAACAGATGCAGTTTGGGGTGTCATTTGTTACTCCATAGTCAAGGGCAGTATTCCATCATGAGGTCGGTTCAGGTAAAATGAGTTTAATAAATCAGTTATCCCATTTACTGGATGTAGCTACGGGAGGTCAGGCCGTGGGGAATTTGAACATTTTCATTTGGTAGACTCGTACTGGTAGCAGCTGTCAGTTCGTGGTGATGTTTTTCCTTGACAGATGCTTTTTGAATACTGTATCAATCATTTTAAGCTTATGGTGATTTTGCTTTGCGGTAGGGGAGGATGAGTGTTCACGGTGGTTTTAAGCTCACAATTGATACAGTATTTTCGCAACGGTTAAAGTTTGCAGTGAAGATATCACCCTGAAACTAAACATAAATAATAATAATAAAACGTAAATGTATATATCTTTGAAGTAATAAACTTTTTCGCAATTAGAAAAAAGTTGTTGACACATTGAATTAATATATAGTCCCACTAAAACAGGGCTTTCAAGGATTATCCTTCCATCTTTAATCCCATCTTTTTAAGTTTAATCACACTTCAGATTAACAATTGACAGCTTTCCTAATAATGTGTAGTTAGACAAACTCCTTGGGGATGCCCCTTGAGAGCAGATTTACTTATTGAAGCTTGTGTTTGTTGTAAACATCGATTTTAGCTCAAAATAATCAATGGCTCGAGGAAAGTTGTGAAGTATGTTTAGTGAACAGGGACAGATATTGACTTTGTTGGTGTCTTATTGGAAACATGGGAATTACACATGTTAAGGTTAGGCAAGCCCCAGAGCAAAGTTGTCATGTCCCATACATCACAAATGACATCGTCCTATTTAGTAATAATCTTTTCAGTCAAAAAATGTGAAAGTGATCTCAAACCTGTTTCGAGATGATATGCGTAATCTTTCTCTGGTTGTGACAGAGAAGACACTATTTTGTTAGTGTTTTGTATAGACTCAAAATGTATTTGATTTTGTTTATAATTGTCATTGTAAAATGCTTGATTAATACCCTTCCTCTTATTAGATGTGTTGAGAGCTAGTAGATGTAGGGGCAAGTGTTGCCATTCGTGTGCAACTTGTAATTTGTCTTATGTGTAGTCTCCCTGTAGTTTGCTCGGATAAAATCTGGGTGATTTATGTTCACTTAACCTTAGACCAATTAGCAATGGTCTTCTCCTGTTTAGGTACATGTATGGGGACCTTGTTTAACAATGTTTCTGGCATTGATGGATTGCTATTGAAAAATCTATCTCTGGGTTTCTGTGGGCATGTACAGGATACTAACCTCAATAAGTGAGCCTGTTGAGACTTGAAAAGGAATATTGTTGTCTGCCTGTGGCCCTTTGGGGATCTAGCGGCTTTATACACATTGTACTGGGTAAGGGGAGATTTCAAGTTTACTGACTATAAGCAATGATTTATCACTTTTGCTTGTCTTTGTAAGGGCAACGTCTTGAAAAAGTGATGCGTGGAGCTTTTCATGTCAAGATTCTCAGGGCTCATGTTCTGTTCAAAATGTTTTGTAAATGTTAAAGGTTGCATGTGATAGCTTTTACATCTTCATACAATGTAGGTTTGTCAGGTTAATCAATAGAAACTGCATCTGACAGTCAATTAGGCTAGGTAGCTCTTCAGTGCAAACCTGGTGTGATATACCATGTGGTGGATTCCTGAGCACACAAACGAGTAATGATTGTTCCATGATTTATTTTTGAAGCAAACTTGCCAGTTTTGGGGTTTCAAGAGAATGTCTTCCATATGAACAATTCAACATGGCCTTATGAAGTAAACTTACCAGTTTTGAATGAACAGTGAACTGAACACTTTGAGTGTCCTCCATACGATCAAATCAACACAGCCTTACGTAGCAAACTTACCTAAAGCCGTTGGCCAGTGTCCGTACCCCAGGGCCGGCACACAGAACAACAGCAGCAGGATCACTGACAGATCCGCGGCAGCAATATTCAGCACGAAGATGTTGGCCACGGTCTGAAGCTTTGGGTTGATCACCATGGAGATCACGATGACCAAGTTTCCCGGGATGCCGAAAATGGTCAGTAGGACGACCAGGCTACCCATAGCAACGGTCTCGGCGATCATGGTTCCGTTGACGGCCACCGTGGCATTGCCGTCTACGAGGTCCATCAGAGGAGTACTCGTTGAGTTAATGTCAGCCATCTTTATCATATCATATCATCTCATATTGTCATCGGATAAGAGGCAGTATATTGCTTATGAGATCCATTTCATAAGCTAGAGCCCAAAGTCTACATTGAGAGTTTATGTTGGGTTATGCATGTACTCCAACTAGTAAAGGTAGTCCCATGGCCTAACTGAAACTGAAAAAGTCAGACTGCGTTGATGGGTACAGACAGGCTCCGTCGGGCATGTATGTATCACTAGTGGCAGTCCAGCTTTGACATGAAGGTGTTGACAGTTTTGTCTGCTGCGGCATCCGTGGGTAGGCAGTTCCAGGAGTTGATTGACAGTAATGCTGAAGGAGTTTGATCCTTAAGCGTCATAAAAAGTACCTACTGTATGGTTGGTCTGAAGTGTCCTGGTTTAGTACAAATCCAAGTAAGTTGTAGTCATGATACCTCAAGATTGAGAGATGCCTTTTTGCTTGGAGCTCACTAGGCACACAGTTCAGGCCCTGTGCCTGTCATTGTGTTATATTGAGTTAGTTGGTAACAAATCACCATCATCAGGCTTGGGTAGGATGTACATACTGTTGGGTTACGGTGTTCCACTATTGGCAAGTGGTCCTCTTTCTTCCGCCAAATACCAACCAACCTGCCAACAGATACAAACAAAGCTTAACATTTCACAGTTAGATAAATCCTCTATAAATATTAATGATTGCAGAAAATGAATTCTAGGTCCTACCTTGCCTTGCCAAGAACAAAACCTGTCATATCCTGGTGACACTGTCACTGGCTTAAAGACAATATAAGGCTACTCAAACACATGCATGACAATCTTCTTCTTCTCCTCTTGATGTTAGAGGAGTGACTCTGAAAACCACCGGGGTCTTCCTCCTTTAGCATAACCCAAAATGTTAAATCTTAAGTCCAATAGGTGTGAGAACTCCCTTCTTCAGTTTGGTTGTGATTACTCTGCTCATTACAATCATGATAACTTTAGTCCAGGCCCAAAGACAATTCAAGGCTACTCAAACACATGCATGGCAATCATGATTAGTCCGTACTATTCTTTCATCAGTGATGCTTTCAATACTTCCTGTCAATATTCCATTAGGACGTCTCTCTTCAGTTGGGAATCGCAGACTAAATTAGATATCTGTCAGCCCGGAGGAGTGCTTACAGATTCTCCAAGTCTCCAATCAGGTAGAACTCGACTCTGAATACTCCACAGAGAGAGAAATGAAGCCGTCTCCATGACCAGATGGCCACAGCAGTAGCGTCGTTAACTTAACAGCTGAGAGGTGTGCTTACCTGCATTGATAGATTCTCCCAGGCACCAATTGGGTCGAACTTGACTCTGAATACTCCACGGAGAGAGAAATGAACCTGTCTCAATGACCAGATGGCCACAGCAGTAGCCTTGCTAACTTGACAGCTGAGAGCTGTGTAGTTACGACCCACAGAAATAAATCTTCACAGAGTTCCCACAGCTTGGGCCGTCGTTCAGACGACAATTTAGCTGCCAAAATACAGTCGTAAATCACTTCATCCCCGTCGGTTCACGCATCACAGATGATGATTTCACACCGATAAGCCTCCGTCTGCAGGAAATTTCGTCGTCGCCAGCAGAGAAGCTGAGAAATAATTCATTAGCAGGGCTTTAATGTAAACCTCCCTGTAGTGGCAAGCGAGCTGCTCCCGGTAAGTTTTACCCTCCGCTCCCAGTGAGGCAAACTTGTCGACGACTCGTTAGCCGATACTAAAAAGTCACGCAGCGCTGACGGGCACCGACAGGCTCCGTCGGGCACGCATACATCACCCGGTACCCACAGAGGGATCAACGCGAACCTTATCTCCATACACAAGTTGTTACACCCCCCGCCGACGAGAACGCATCACCTGTGGGACGCGCAGAGACAGATATCACCGCCGAGAGGGAGATAATAGAGACACGTGAAGCAGGATGCATCATGAGGCTTGCCCCGTGGCAGGCTGTTTACATAATCAGGGCTCGAAATACTACCTGCATATGCAGGTTAGTGCAGGTGAAATTGGAGCTGTGCAGGTATTTCTGGTGTCTACCTGCACCTAACCTGCACTGGTAGATGTACTGGGTTTTAGACATAAATGTCATATGATGTAGGTGTATGTGGATTGTTATTAGCTCCATTGAATGCTACTACCTATAAAGTATAAAAGAAGAAAAAATTAGCAATGGTTCCTGAACAATTTTAGTATGAACCATACTTCCTAAATTCAGGTTGGTGATGGTAAAACTTGTCTGGTGCAGGTAATCTTCAATGTTACCTGCACCAGTGCAGGTAGGCAGAAAAAAGTATTTCGAGCCCTGATAATCAATGCAGCCTTGGCATGAATTATAGAGCATGACAGCTCTCCCAGGGTAGCGGAGTATTGGCGTTAATCTCGTGAGCTGACGTCTTTATTCCTGGGGACTTTTGCTGATAATATCTCTGAGTTTCCTTTAACCAATTATGTGCAACGAATAAAGTTTTGATAAGAATTGTTTTAAGGCAAATTGTAGTAATGTAATTAAGTCCTTTTGTAAGCTAGAGTGTATTTCAGGCAACCAGCTTTTGTATAATATCTGAGAGTTTCTTTTAACCAAATATGTACCACGAGTAAAGTTTTGATAAGACCTTTGTTTTAAAGCAAATTGTAATAATGTAATTAAGTCCTTTAAATTGTACACTAGAGTGTAATTCAGGCAACCAGCTTTTGTATATTGTATGCTGAATACTTAAGAAACCAATCATCTTTAAAAGTAGTTTGCATATATTGAGTTTTAGTGGGAAAGTGATTTATTTGAATATTCATTGGTAATCTAATCGGCTAATGTCCTTTTGCCTACCAGTTGTCGAATACCCTGGATAATAACAAAACAAGCGATCGGTCGTACATGTATCGTATTTCAGTGTCTGGCATTATCCCCCATGGATGGTGGTGACCACAACCTGACCCGCACCAGGGCTGAGATCAGCGTTGATGTCACCATTGGTGTTTGCACAGATGAATCAATTCCTGGGCAGATGGTTCCCAGGGTTCAACGACACTTTCTATTATTCATTACGGGTGTCATACAAGGCAGTCATTCTGTCACCTGTGACCCGGTTTTCAGACTGGTGTCATCTGAAACATGTCAACTGAAAAAGTGGAATTCAGAGGTGTGTACCAATATGGTGTACCGGTACAAAACTGGTTTTCCTTATCAAACCGTTCCAGAAAAACGGCCCTAAAAAATTCTGTGGACCGGATTTTGGACTTATTGGTAAATGAACAGATTATATAACATTTTTGGGGGCTAACCGGTCAAGGAAAATAACAAGAGCGAAGTAGAGTAGAATAGAGTCTATTGTCATTTCTACCAACTTTTACAGTCAATAGTATAGAGGCAGTTACCTGATCCTCTGGACCTGAATCAGACCTGAATTTTCTGTACTGGTACCCACCCCTAGTGGGATTGTTCTCGTTTTAGAAGGACACAGTTCCCTGCAAAATTCCTTGTCAACGTCCAATAATGAAGTTTATTTGCCCGAGGGCTAATTGCAAGTACATGGTAGCCTCCACCAGCCCTTCTTATAGGGGGTGCGGGGATTGTAGAAATCGGCAAAAAAAAGTCAGGAAATTGCCCAGAGGCGTCAGTCCACGCTTAGATTCATATTTCCCCTACGGCTGTGTGGCCGACCAACTCCTCTGGTAGCAAAACTCCCCTGGCAAATTATTCTCCCTATAGTAGCCAGTGTAGTCAGTCTGGTAGAGACTAGCCCAATACATTCTTTGTGAAGAAAACTTGGGTTCCGTGCTGTAAATATTAATTATTGAGGCCACTGGCATCTTACCTAGAATTCGGGATATTTTCTGAAAGGTACTTCGTCTTCTCTATTCTCTAATGTATTCAGACACGTCTTTATTAAACACTGCGATCGATAGTACGAGGCCTTGGCTTGTCCCAGTGGCCTTGATCAAAGATAACATCCTCCAAAGAGGGTTGTCATATGTCAGTCAGACACAAAAAGGCGGCAGAAAGCTTTGTTCTTTTATAATATATTTACCTTGAATCTTCACCTTGAACCAAAGCCAGTAGATACTTTCCTTCTGGATAATGAGGTTGTCCTAGCTGCGGTGGTAGTAGCATTTATATGGCTGGACTAATTTTGGTTTGAGTAGACTAGATTGTCCAACTTATATTTATATATAATTTCAGGTTTTGTCATCTGGAATTCTTGACAACCTCGGATTTGAATATTTTCTTTTTTCTTTCTGACAATTAAATCATCTTTGGCACATTAGCTGGAATGGTTCACATAAAATGATAGAGAACAGTTATTATCAGAAAATATGTTCTTCACTGAGTTAAACATTTTGTTGTGGTACTCTAAAATAGAATTCAAGCTCTCTTTTGGAAAGGTTAGTTATACCTTTCAATATTAGAAAATCTAAGAATTTAGGCTCAAAAGCATTCTTAGCCCATGTTTCTTAAAGGTTTATTACAATGAAACATTAGTGGATGACCTTGCAGCTATGACCTTGGAAACACAGGATAGATAAATTTCATCATATTGAAACCTTATTCCCGTCATAGTCTGGAGCAGAAACTAACCTGTCTTTTATTAAAAGTACCTTAACACGTTTAGAAAGTTGCGGACTTTGGCCAAACAATGCCCTGGCCCATATCTGTGAAAGTTGACAATGGATCATTCATGGATGACCTTACAGCTACGACCTTGGAAACGCCAGCCCCTGATATATAGTGATGAACATGTCTACTGACTTTTAGATAAGGGCAGGGGCACGGAGGTCAGCTTCAGTCCTGGAAGGGGATTTCCCATTCTGATTAAGGTATAAAAGGTGGATTTTATAACAGCACAGTAAGGCACTGTTATTACTGGCCCATGGGAAGAAGAAAGGAGATAGTAATTACTTAGAATATGGTTGTAGAGGCAAGTACATCTTATGAGGTATAAAGGAGGCCATATACATCAGGGCACTCCAGATATCGTTAAACTGAGATGTTGGGTGTTATAAACTTCCTGGCACATTTGACCAATTGCTGACATCATGTAAGATCACATGTTAATAAGATCACAACAGTTGTGTCTGTAACTCTTGCAAGTTAGCATTCTGAAGTGATTGGTCGTTATTGATCCTGAAGAAGGCGACAGAGGTCATTGAAAATTCTGTCAGTGTTGTACTATGATTACTACCAACACAGATGAGCTTTCATGATAAGTACATTTTGTTATTGGTTGGAATAATCATAATCATGATAACTGTTGCAAGCAACATCTTTGTAGGACTGTGTGAGAATTTTAGGATTTTTACAATGATTGTTGATCAAAAGTTACGTTACAGTCACGGATACTCGGGTACAAGTTTCTTTCATAATGATAACAACTGCGGAAATGTTGAAGCACGTAAGTTGACATTGACTCAATAATTTCATGAATATTTATTGTTAGGAAAGGGTGTACTTAGAATCTCAGATTGAAATTAAATGATTAGAGCTACAATGTCCAAGCCAAACCCTGCATGGTACGGTGATGTATGGGATGGGAAAGCTGTTTTACTGCCCCACTGTGGTATCCACTTGTAAATAATAAATCAGCACCAAGGACAAATCTGTAGTATCAGGTTGTGAGCAAAACACTAAGGAAAATTTGATGGATAAGGACTGATAGACCAGAGTAGTCACAATGACTGTATTTTTGGTGTGGATGATTTTTCAGCACCAAGGACATGTACCAAAGTCCATGGAAGAGGTTTGTAGAAACAAGCACATCCTTGTATTGGTTGGAAAAATTGAAGCATAACATTCAGGTCACCTATCTACTGTACATGATAATTTCATGCATATTTATCATTAGAAACATTGTACTAAATTTTTGATTGGACTGAAAATGATAGAAGCTACAGTGGCCAAGCTAAACCCTGGAATGGTCATCACGTATGTAATTGTCAATGACACATTAGGATGACAAAGCTGTTTTACTGCACCACTGTGGCACCATCCACTTGTGACTCATAAATCAGTACCAAGGACATGTCCAATTTCTATAGTGTCAGCTTGTTAGCAAAACACTTTGAGAGAAATTTGTTTGGAAATTTGTTCTAGAGGAATAAACCCCTGAACCCAAATGTCCCCCAGCAAACAGTTCAGATATGACATTATTAACCACTTGTACACTGTGGAGAAATCAATCTGGATAACATGGCTATGCAGGAGTTCAGACAATGAATATTGTTATGCTTCGGGTTACAATATTACCTGCCATTTCAGCGTAAGTTCTAATACCTGCTCAAAGGGCCATGTGATCTTCAGAGATTTATGATATATATTTGATTTTAGAAAAGGTGGGGCTTTTCGTCTCCCTCTGCTTCCGAAAAATAAGTCAAACCCAACCTGTTCATAACTGTCCATTGTCACCTGTATATCTACTATGTTTATGCCATGTACTTGCAATTAGCCCTCGGGCACGAATTTGCAAATAAACTTCTATTATTAAAGTCCTACAGGCTATTTTTGTCATTCAGACCCTTCTCCTATGAGAGGATAGAGTTGAAAAAAAAACATAGCATGTTCTTTGAATGGGTTTTGCTCCATCATGAAAAGGCCTAATAATGTTTGGGTTCCTTGAAAGTGGCGTTGGTGTGGTACAACTGGTAGAGCGTTTGGCTTGGAATCTAAAAGTCCCGAGTTCAATACCCACCACCATTCCCCGAAGTTGTGCCCTTGAGAAAGGCACTTTACCCGACTTTCCCTTACGGTGGAGTGACGCCCTTTCCTTAGTGGGAATCAAAGGATTCAACTGCTGTACCAGTTTAATGTCTTGGTCAAACTCCTTGGATTTAAAGAAATACTGCCAGTTTTGAAGAGCAACATAAAAACAGAGCCTGAGGCCAAGTTTTATGGAGTGATCATAAAACTGTCCGATCAAAGATCTCATCTGCACAAACGTGTTCGATCAAAGACTTCCTTCCAACCCTCTGTTTCCATCTAGTCCTGCTTTTTTGGTAGATATCTGAGAACAAACAAAATAGATTGGGCCTATTGCAATGATTTGCCAAAGGCAATTTTTAAAACTTGGGCATGGTATTGTAAAAGGAAGCTTGCTGGAGGCATTTCTGCTAGAGCTTATAGAAAAGCAAAGCCTGAGTCCTGAAGGCCAAGTTTGAACCTTTTTTAACTCAGTTTTATTAAAGCTAACATAAAGCTGTCCGATTTAAGATTTCCCTCCAGCTCTTTCTTAGAAATACCTGAGAGCCAACAAAATTAACTGGATCTATTGCAATCATCTGCCAAAGAACTTTCTTTCTTGGGCAGAGTACTGTGACAGAAATGCGTCAAGGTTGCTGGAGGAATTGCTGCAGGGGCTTATACTTGGATGTATGTATGTGTCAGGTCAGGCATGGTACACCCAGGTCTGGTCCTGTCGATAACAAATGATATCTGTAGGGAAACTGCAAGCACACGGCCATTACGGGGTGCCGTTGACCTCGTAAACCATCACGGCCACCTTCAGCCCATCAGGGGAGCTTTGAGGTGGAAATTACATGTCGCTCTCCCCGCAAACATGCCATACATTACTGCAGTCAGGGCTCCATTAGGGTTGACTTATGACAGCAGCAAAGTGCACAGAGCACGAGGGAAAGGGTTCCCTGTCAAGGGAAAGTGTACATTGGTTTGGGAAAAACGCAGCAATGTCTGATGGCTATTAGTTTGTGTCACACTGCCCGCATGAAGTGATGAATCTGAAGTAAAAGAATTTACCCTGGTAGTAAGTACAAGTAGGTTCTGGAAAGGCATTGTAAGGCCTTGTGGCCATTAGCTTATGTCACTGCTCAAATGGTAGTGATAGATTTAAAGAAAAGAAAGTGGTAGCTCTGAAAAGACATAGTAAGGTCTAATGGCTATTAGCCTGTGTCACATTGCCTAGATGTACTGTGATTAAGTTAAGGAAAAAGAAAGAACTGGGCACAGGTTGTAAGTAGCTAAAGACACAATAAGGCCTGGTTAGCTTACATGTATGTCACATTGCCTGATGGTAGTAATACATAGAAAGAAAAGATGGTATTTAGCTTTGAAAAGACATAGTAAGGTCAGATGGCTATGAGCCAGTGTCACATTGCCTAGATGTAGCAATGAATTTGAAGAAAAAGAAAGCACACAGTCCAATGTAGTAATGTTAGCTTCTGAAAAGACACTTAAAGGTCGGGTGGCTATTACTAAATATTAGCTTTGCATTACATTGCCTATGGATAGTGATGAATTTGAAGAAGAAGAACTTACCCTAGTAGTAAGTAGGTTGTGAAAAGACATCGTAAGGCTTTGTGTGCATTAGCTTATGGCATATTGCCCGATGTTAGTGATAGATATAAAGAAAAGAATGTAGCACTGTATGTAGCTTTGAAAGGGCGTAGTAAGTTCTAATGGCTATTAGCCTGTGTCACATTGCCTACATGTATGAAAGGTGGTGGGCACATGGTAATAGGTAGCTTCTGATAAAGGTCTGTAGCTATTGGCTTATGTCTCATTACCCTGAATTGGCAGTACGTGATGGATTGCCTAACCAAGGATATGTTGAAACATTTAAAAGTCAGGAAACTTATATGTAATGTACTGTGCTGTTTAATGGCACTCACTGAGTCATAAGCATTCTTCTGTGAACCTCATAGTGGCCTTGCCTATCAATTAGTCTGCTATAAAGCATGAATTGCTTTCAGCACAATAAAAAAATTAGACTTAACTTAACCTATATTCGTTGTTTGTAAGAAAACACGTATATAGAGATATGAAGTCGACGGACGGTGGTTCCAAATCGGAACATTTTGAAAATATTGCAAATTTGAAACCGCAGTCCGCAGACTTAATACTCCTAAATGTGCTGTTTTTAAAGACAACGGATAACGGTCACCCCACGGATAAAGGTGAACTAGCGTTACAGTTAAACCATATTCATTGTGGGTTTGTCGCACAATTTCATGCTGTGGAATTTACGAGCTGGCTGTGGCAGTACCAACTACCGACAAAGATCTAAAACAGCCTTTTCTATAAAAAGACAGCTGATTTTTGTGCAACGCATGCACATATTTCCTAGGAATGCCCTCAGTTAACGATCAAAACATGATCACACAACAAGTTACATGTATGCCACTGGGCCCCATCTAGAAAAAGGAGTCAAAACTTGGTGATGTACCATTGACAAAGGAGAAGCTCCCAGGGTGATTGCTCATCTATAGTATTCAAAAGAGAATAGAGAAGCCTCCCTTTCAAAGTTGCTCAACAGCTGACATTGATTTTGTATCTCGAGAAATGCAGTCATTGTATTTTTAACAAAATGAAGCTTTGCATGTCTCAAAGAGGATATTATATTACAATGTATGATTGTGGATGAAAGCCGTATAGGGGGCATATAGAATGAATATGTACCAGTCATTTATCAAAGTGTAAATGGAATGGTAAATTCCTCTGTTTCTTTTAGTTTAATGAAATGGCCTGCCCGGTGTCAGTCATCTAAGAGAGCCCTTAATCTTCGCCTACCCCTTACGACCGATAAGAAAAGCTAGATGAATTTTGCCAATCAGAAGAAACTTGCTTACAGCATACAGCATAGACACTGTGGAACCTGGAGCTAGTTGGTACCCATTACACATAACTGCTGGCTCTTGAGTTGGTATTTTTTACGCCGCTGACGCTGCGTTGGGCTTCCCCGATGATTGCTTTGTTCTTATCGTAATGGAATCTTGTGTTGGGTTCGGCATTGTGGGAGTCTCTGAGGAGACCTGTTTCACACTTTCCTGAAGGGCTGTTAGATGATGTAGACAATGTACTTTGTGCGAGTTTCCAAAACTTAGATCATAACCTGTTTAGAGTTCTCAGATTACAGTTAAGTAGCAATTGCATATAAATGATAAATTGTATTTGGGTGTCTTTATATTGTGTAATTGGGTTTTACATTTTTACATTTTTTTTCATTTAACATTTGTAGGAACTGCAGTGTTTGCTAATTTCTATAAGAAAATCCATACTTCGCTTATCACATGCATGTATATCAATATGTATAGAATTGTGTCAAAGGTTTTTCTTCAATTTTGCAGCTTTCTTTGATATTGTATGGGTTAGGGCTGAAGTTTTCTGGAGGATTTTTTTCTCAATTCAACTGTTCCTTTTTTTGCCATTGATTATTTTGTAAATACTGGGGTAGTATGTGCCTTTGCCTTGTTCTGGGATAATGGCCACTCTTTGAATCCAAGTGCAGTTTCCAAGCAATCTGCTAGATGACTTTACTTTCTATTGTGTCATGAAAGCTTGAAATACCTTGAAGCCGTTCTGTGCTCTTCTGGGGATTATCAGTAGGGGGCATAAGTAAGCTTTTTATTTGAAGGTAACCTAGTACATATTGTTTCAAACTGTAGAAAACAACTTGGGTTCAGTTGATTACCTTCGCCAGAATGGCAGAAGGTTATATTTTGAGCGTGTTACTTGAGGAATTCCAAGGTCTGTATTTTCCTTCCCTGCTCATGAAAGACCCCCGTCCTTCTTTCCCTACTCTCCTTCCTTGCCATTTAACTTTAATCCTCAGTCTGTTTAACTATAATATACCCCTTTCCTCCTCCATTCCAGTTAGGTTTAAATCCTGTCTGTAATTTCCTATGATATTAGCATAGTTAAGTAGAGGAGGGCTTTATACAAGCCATGCAGGCTTCTCCCCTCCTCTGGCACTTTTATCTACTTTTCTCTCTCTATTGTTTTTTTTTATGTACAAAATAAACAAACCAACAATGTCCTTCCAGGGTTGACCTGGCCCAGCTGGTCCTGTACAACTTGAGTCTCACCAACAAGAAGAAGTACCAGGACTTTGACAACGAGATCATGCCTTTCATCAACAACAACTGGGACAACCTCCAGCTGGTTAGGGTAAGCACAATTGTCGTTATAGAAATTGCTAAACTTTCTTTCCAACACTCACTCACTATTGATATTGGGACTTACCCTAAATTTTCGGTCAAACTCCGTCGACCTTGTTCACAGAATGACCCTCTCTATCTCCAGCAGTGACGTCAGGAACACGCCACTTTTGCAGGAAGGGGTCATAATGTATTTTACCAACACAGATGAACTTTGATGCTAACAGTTGTTATTGTTATTGGCTTATTGGGTGGGCTGACTACTCTCTCTTCGCAACCTGGGGCTGAATTATGAGGAGCTTAAAATAGGTGCAGCTAAATTGCAAGGGTCTGGAGTGGCTGCCATTCGGCGCTAACTCAGGTGACCTCGGTACGACAACAGTTGCCCCATGTGCGGCCAAAGGATTGTAGGTTTTGAACCACTCATACCCAGAAGGTCTCCTACTCTTTTGCGATAGGTGCGGTCATGGTTTACGCAATGACTAGCCTGCAAAAACAATTGTAGCAAAAATTAGGTACTGCTAGCATGCTGTAAAGGGGATGTGTTCCCTAGGATTTGATTTTGTAGTAGACACAAATTGGAGTATTTTGAAGTTTGTGGTCAATAAAAGGCAGGCAGACGGCAGAATAAAACTTTCTGCAGTGGTTTTATGTCTGCTCGCTGTATTTTCACTTTAGAAAATCCGAGAACCAACAAATTAGATAGGAGTGGCCTAACAAACAACTTGGAGATCATTTGACATTTAAAAAGTCACGAAAACGTGGGGAACCAGAGAACAAAGACTATGCATCTAGTCCGTATATTACCATTAATTGCATTGCAACCTACATTTCAGATCTAATACATGCAGGGAAAGGTAATTTTGTGGAGTGTAGATCAAAGCTGGGAATTATGCCCTGTTATCTGAGACATAACGAGGATGTTTCGTGGTTGCTTAGTACTTTTCTTTCATGTGTCTTTGTAGCTGGAAGCGTTCACCCGAGGAGAGAGGCAAGAAAAGGTCTTGGATGCACTGAGAGCATCAAAAACAAGGTAAGAAAGAGATGCGATTATACCTGCAGAAAAAGTGTCTCAAAAACAAGGTAAGGAGGAGATGTGATATGTCTGCAGTAGGGGTGGGTGGTACAAAGCCATTTTTCTTGTGGACCAGTCCGGAAAAAACGGATGTGAAAAAATCAGTGGACCGGATTTTGGACCGGTTAGACAATGAGCAAATTACATTGGTAGGGGTTCACGTATTTTAGGGCTTACCGGCCCAAGGAAATGACAAGAGCGAAGTAGGGGACAGTTGATAGTCATTTTTACAGTCAAACTTGATCTAAGTTAACAGAGGCATTAGTGTTGTTTACACGAAGGTAGAATTTTGAAACGCCAGTAGAAGTCCAATACTCCATCAAACAGATTCAGTAGTTTCAGTTAGCCAGCATACAATGTAATTTTCTTGAGGTGCCTTGCTTGTCTCTTCAGTATGTTGTTGCTTCTCTCAGCCAATATTCCCAGAAATGCTCCAAACTGCTGTGCAGTAAGCTAAGTCTTAATGTAATTTTGGATGAAATTCAAAGCAACTCACAATTGATTTTATACCATGAACAATTCAAAAAGTATTTATACCTACACGTGTATTTTATATTATGATTAATGTTAAGTGTGTATTTGGAATGATTTCAATTGTTTGCTGACAAAAATCAGTAATATTGTTGATACTTCAGAAATTGCTCATAGCAAAGTCGGAATTTAATAAAATGTTTTAACAAGCACATCTTGCCCATCCAGGTTTGCCTGCGGCAAGGAAGTCAAAAAGAGGAAGTCCATATTTGGCTTGCGAATTCGCACACCTCCCGTCCCCCCCACCATCATTCTTCCGTTGGACGGGCCAATCAACGAGGTGACAATGAATGACCTTGAGATGAAGGGTCGCAAGGTCAAAACTTTTGTCCCAGCACAAAGGTACGGATGTTAAATCACAAAAAAACTTCAGACATCACTCTTTCTCCATTTAAGACCCACTAGCTTGATTATATGGATAATGATTGATGTCATTCCCACGCCATCAGTTTCTGTCCTTCCACAGCCAAAAAATTGTGATCATACTGTAAATCATACAAAGAAGCTGCAAAATGATCAAATATATGCTAATATGTGCTAATATATAATAGGCCCATGCATGGAGTATTGCTACATGTATTTTTAACCTTGGTGTGTATCAATTATTGACAAGTACGTTATGTTGTACATGTTAAGGATGCTATTCCATACTAAAACTAACTTAATTCAGCCAGTTTTATAGCAAGGTATAACAGACTTGTATACCTTGTAATATTGTTTTAGTATATAGCTATATAATTTGTGTACATGTATGTACAATGTATGTATAAACCTTTCTATTCTATTATTTGTTTTCAGGCTGTCAGAATCCCCCGTACCCCTGAACAGAAAACGGTCCCTAGACTTGGATGACTCTGACATGGACACCAAGGCCAAGAGAGCGCGCAAACTCCTGGAGGCAGCTAAGACAACTGTATGTACACTTTACCGTCATCACAGACTTCTGGTGGAAATATTCCATTGAGAACGTCATACTTCCCAGATGCAATAGCAAGTTTTGATACTTTTAATAATTTAAACAATATTAGCATGGAGTTGTAATCAAGTTGTGCCCAGGCCCAATGCAGACCCAACACAGTAATTTCCTAGGTTACGAAACTCACTTCAACAGAGTCTGGCAGCAATTAAAATATACATGTGCGTATATCATATACAGTATGCATTTGAATTGTATTAATTGTATTAACAGTTGACATATATGTAGTCCCGTGGTTAGTGCCCGTCTCTGGACCAAGAAGCCATGAGTTTGAATCCCTCACCCAAACAAATAAACTGTGGTCCACTGATCATTGTACATGTACTTGTTAAAAGTAGTTAATATTTCCCCAGCACAATGAACCTATAAATGCTGTACATAGCATCTGTCTTCACACAAACAGTGGTAGAGTTGCGCTTCAGTGAGATAAATTGGTTCGAGATCACTTTCTTTCTCACTTTCTTTCTATTAGCTTGAGGTGAAGAGCCCAAAGAATGTGGACCAGGCTTACTTAATAGCTTTTCAGTGAGCTAAACTGGTTTGAGATCTCTTTATTTCCCTTTGTTCCAGCTTCGTGTGAAGAGCCCCAAGAGTGTGAACCAGTCGTACACAGGTTATACTGGCAGGCACAGGCTACAGTGGAAGAGTTACCTCTAAAATTAGCTAAACTGGTTCAAGATCACTTTCTTTCCCATTTTCTTTCTTCTAGATCTGTGTGAAGAACCCCAAGAGTGCAAACCATTTGTGCACAGGACTTCACAGGACTTCACTGGTGCAAGATCATTTTATTATCTCTTTCTCTCTTCCAGCTGCGTGTGAAGAGCCCGAAGAGTGCGAACCAGTCGTACACAGGTTACGGCGGCAGGCTGTACGGGGATAACGGTCTCCCCTCCACCTCCAGTCTGCTGGACAGCATCCCTCACTGTGACGAGGCAACCTTCGACAATCTCAGCTCAAACAGGGTAGGACCTCCGTCAGTCCTTCCAGTTTTTGACAGAATTTTTCAGCTGGGAACGAACGGACAAAAATTTTGTCCATTCTGTCCATTGTGACTGACAAAAGTTGGCATGTGAAGATATTAATTGAACGAAGCTGGATCTATCAGCAAAATTCGCTTTTCAAAATACACTTAAAGGAAATGATGAAAGGAAATAGCATTTCAGAGAGTCTAGATTTCAACATTTTCCTGGGATCATTGTGCCTTCGACAGAATTTCCCTAGTTAAGCATGTACAGTTCCTGTTCCAGTATCCGTTTTGTACAACTGGTAGTTGAGATTTTAAGTAAGCTCTCTTTTTCTTTGGTATTTACTGATTTTTCACCGGCACTCCAGAGTGTTGGCTCCAGCAGTGCACCGTCCGTGTCCGAGTCCACAGTAAGTTCCTGCTCCAGCATCCCTCCCTCAGCCGGCAGCAGCTACCTGGTGGCCAGCCGACACCACCCCTCCACCTCCCCCTCCAACAGGAGGTCCCTCTCTCCGAAGGGCAAGAAGCCAAACAAGCGCGGTCGCCCCAAGAAGAACGTGGAAAAGAAGTTTAAGAGCACGGGTAGGAAGCGGGGAAGGCCGTCCAAGAAGGAGCTTTACGTAGAGACGTCAAGCGAGAGTGAGGACGAAAGCATTGTCGAACCTGAGGTGATCAAGAGTATGAAAGATACAGCGATTTCTATGGAGCACCTCCGGGCTTCGGTGAACTCGTATTTTGGGGCGGAAGGAAGGTTGGCATGCGGGGAGAAGTACACTGTGTTGGCGAGAAGGGTAACACCGGACGGAAAGGTGCAGTACTTGGTACAGTGGGAGGGGTTCACGCCAGATGGTAGGACTTAGTAACTGAAATGTAATCTCCAAGCAGATCCTACAATGGCATAAGATAGTACCAAACTAGCCAAGGAGTGTAGTCAGCTAAAAAGTGTCCATTTGCCATGTAGGTAGCGAAACACACTCCTAAGCTGGCTTCACTCCTCTGCCAGCTTTTGAGACTATCTTATGCTACCGTAGGATCTGCTTGGAGATTAACTGAAATGTGATGTAGACAATAAGATATAATTAATATGTGTAAATCCACCCCTAAATATGTACACAAATGTATGTACATGAAGCCCAGACTCGATTGTTTAGTGGCTCAAAACTTAGAAAATTGAAGACCAAATTGCTCAGCCAAGGTGCTAGCAGGGTAACAATCAGTAGGAGCAGAGAAATGTTTAACATGTCTAGTATCTACCATACAAATTGCAGGTCCTAAGACCCAGATCATAGTAATCTACAAGCAGATCCTATGGTAGCATAATGGTAAGTATCAAAAGCTGCCAGAGGTGTGAAGCCGGCCTAGGAGTGTGTTACGCTACCAAATGTACACCTCTTGGCTGACAACACTCTTTGGCCAGTTAAGTACTATCTTATGCCATTGTAGGATCTGCTAACTAAAGAGATTAGTTCATAGCAGGTTTTGCAAATCTGGAGGCACTGAATTAATCCTGTAATCACAATCACATTCATGTCTCTTATTTTAAGGTAGCCTATCATTTTAGATAGCCATTGTATAACATTGTCCATACTTGTTAAAAAAAAGTATCAAATATTGAAAATTCACTAGTTGGAGCAACTGAAATTATCTTGCTTATTGTTGCCATTATATGCTTCCAGTAATGTTTTACAAGAATGAAAGAATTCTCTATGTCATTAGATTGTGCTGGAAGGTTTAGGAAGGCCAGTACCTTTTTCATCCCGTAATGTCGGTATTTTCAAAAATAGTTTCATCAGGTTGGTAGAATATAGGAAAATTCTTTTTACACAACCAGCAGGTACTTACATAGCTTACGATTCAATGTCTCTCAGACACCAGCAATTTGTTTTCTCACCGCAAAAGCGCTGCCTACATAGCGGTGAGAAGCTGAACTCCAGTTAGAAGCTCTGACGAAGGTGTCTGAGAGACATCGAAACGTAAGCTATGTAAGTACAATGTACCTGCTAGTTGTGTAAAAAGAATTCTCCTATATCCAATGTCGGTATTAATTGTAAGAGTTTTGTGAAGAAATTTATCTTGTAAAATCTAGACATCCTGTACAATTGTAGTAGACATAATGTACAATCATGAAAGCTATCAGTAATAAATGATAGGGTTTGTATAGATACTTTCTTTAGTATTTGTAAGAGAAGTCAGTTATAGATTATTAGCTTTTATAAGAATTATGTGTACCCAGAAAAGTTAATTTGTCATTTTCAATCCCTCTATGTGTAGATTTCCTATTAATGTACATGTATTTGGTGCTCATTATTGAGGCATTTGTAGCTACATTGTATTAGAGAAAGATATGTCTTCTATTGAATGTAAGGTAATATTGATTATAGAAGAAAATACTTCTCTGGCAACTTAAGAGAGTTTCACCGTATTTCTCTTAACTCTTCAAGTTGTTTTCTCTAAAGTGGACTCATCATCATCATCATCACCCCATAGCATTTTAATCAGCCATGGACTGGGTGGATCCAAAAGCACAATTTTTAATGACAGACAACAGAATACAGAAATGGGACTGTTCTTGTTACTCTTTGTTTCGAAACTGCAGTTTTTCAGCTCAAAACAAAAGTTGTTGTATGAAAGGTGATACCAGCAAAGGAGACAGTTACAAAACTTTAAGACAACAACCCACACTATAGTCCAGCCATAAGTAGTCATACATTGGTTTAAACAAGGTCCTTCGTTTAGATTCATAGATACATACTTTTAGCAAGAAGTTGAAGAACATACTATTAGAATTCTATGATCTCTTACTCAGAATTGTGCCATAACAAATTAAATATGTGGAATTTGTATCTCTTTACCTGTTTAGTTAAGGTTTTGTATTAAACTTTGAATTGTTGATTAGATTTCTTTCCTGTGTCTTTAATTTCACGATTGATTAGGGATGAGCAACCATGTCAGGTATTGTTACTTGGTGCTAAATAACTGGTTCATGACATTTTCTTCCATTTGATTAGATCAAAATTTAGAGAATATCCCATTGTGATGTTGTGGTATACTAGTACTTTTTTTGGTAGCCCCCATAACAGGCTTTCTGGGGCCTTTTTTTTTTTTGGCTTATGATACACTTTTGCTTTTTGTACTGGGTGTCTGATTGCCGGCCCCGCAACCCAGTACAAAAAGAAATGGCCAGCAAAAGTGTATTATGTGCCAAAAAAAGGCCACAGGGAGCCTACTACGGAGGCTATTTTTTTGTCTGTTTGTGTTGGAGCAGTGTGTGCAGGTTTATTCCCCCAGACCTGGGGTCAAGTTTGTTCCTGAGTTGTAAACAGGGAGTGGCAGGATGTGAAGCTGGTCATCACTTTTGTAAGCTTGTAGGAAGTGACTAAAAGTCAAGAACCCAAGGATGGCATGTGACTCATTGTGGTGTGTGTAATGTGTGAAATGGACATGTTTGTGTTTTTTTTTTTCTGGGAAGGAATTTCTAAATAACTCTAAATGTTTCCCTGAGCTATAAGATCTTTGATATTTCAAGCCACATTCTTTAAACCAGCAAACCCGAAAGGTAGCACCACCTCCTGTTGAACCCAGGGAGAATGTAGCCTCCGTTGCACTCTTCGAACGCCGGGAGCTGGTTTTTTTTTGCACTAGCCACTGGGGGGGGGGGAGGTCGTTGATTTTCAACATTGGCTATGTTCCCTTGTGCCGGGAAAGGGGGTTTGTCGAGGAAGATTTGACTCTTTCATGGCAAGCTCCCTTCCACAGCAAAATCGCGAAACAACGGAGAAACTCTCCATGCAGAGGTTCGGCTGTTTTCTGACGTGTTTTTAATAGGCGTTTTTATCTGTCTTCCAGTCATAAAGAAAATAGCACATAACAGTTAATATAAAAACGCCTAAAAAGCACTTGCCAGTCATGAGGGAAACTGCACAAAATACAAAGCCCGATAACAACGCCTAAAACCCGTCAAAATAGCCGGAGCTACACCTCTGCTTGGAGAGAACCACAAGTTTGCTGCATACGGCCAGGTAAAGCCGCGGGCATAATAATATTTACATAAACAGACAATCTGCTTCGGAGAAACTTCGACAAGAAACTGTCAGTCCATTACCTTGATCGTGTTTTGCACACGTATTTGTCATGATAAATAAAGGCATTTCCGATGACGCGATGAAAAGGCGGAAGTTCTGGTATCAAACGACAGCGCTGTCCAATCGTTTACTGCTGCCATGGCAACAGCATCAGAGGGTAAAGTCGTCAGGCCGCAGGACACTCGGGGACGGATCGCGACACTAGTAAGACGGGTTCGGAACTGGTTGCCGAGATTCCTATAAGTACAAAGCATTGTAAAATACACTGCCTGTGAGAATAACTCGCGTAAAATCAAAGAAAGCGGGAAAACTGTTGAAAAGAAATTTCTCAGAAAGTTTTGACAGAAAATCGCTATGACCCAAGTTATCAAAAATCATTTGTGGTAATGTGCACTCTTTCTTCAGTTGGATTTTATTACTTAAATGCAATCCAGTTTTCCAACCTTTTTTCGCCCGAAGGCTGGTTTCCGAGTTTGCTGATAAGATATAGATCAATGCATAGATCAAGTTGATTTTATTTTTTGTTTCCGTAAAAAAACACAGAAAGATAAGCCCCTTCAAATTAAGGACGATCAGTCCCTTATCAACTTATAATTGTCGGTATCGAGAAAAGTAAATTGGCGCCGCGGGGCGTGTTGACGAGGGGTTGATGATTCAACAACAGTGGCGCGTCCGACTTTTTGCCGAGGGAACGGTACGGCATAGTACCAGACGTTGTAACTGTAGTAAATTTATATAAACGCATAAAATACGCGTTTGGACAGTTTAACTACGAGTTGAATATACTTGAGCGAACGCCCGACAATCAGAAAGCTGCGTTTGCGTTTGCTACGTACCCGGCAGTGGATCAACAAGTGTCTGTTGGAACAAGGACAGATCTTGGGGCGCCGGAGAAGACGTCCTTCATTTTGTAGACGACGCTATGGGGTCGGCGGCGTCTAGGAGAAAGAAGAACGCCGCAACTAAACTTAGGTGAGCCCGTCGTATTATGTACTGAACTAGAAGACTGTGGGATTTGGGTGTTTAACTTTATCAAACGTTTTGTATCGTCTATCATATCTTTTGTCATGTATCAACATCAGTGATCCCAGCGATTCTTTGTGACTTCTCACAAGGAGGTTATAATCTGAAATTTAGCTTCTATGTGAACGTTAACAGTTGTTTGATACTGTGGAATATGCAAGGACACGGAATTCTGAAGTTTGTACTCAAGAGCCCCTTGCCTGGACCACACACAATTTTGTAAACAATACGTGGACGGATTGTCTGATGTGTATTGCCATTCTCGGTCATGCTTTGATTCAGCTGAACTGTTCTAGTATACAGAACCAGCAAACTACAGAAAAACTGTTGCCATGATTGCAGATTATTCTAAATCTAGGAGGCCTATCATTGAACTTGACCTGATTTTACTGTCCCTTATACACCAATATCATGATCATTAGGATCCGCAGCTTGCTAAGCTTCTATTTTCTACGCAGATAGATGAGATCTCTAAGGCTTCAAATCCTTTGATCCCATACAGTCAACTCAAATACATATGTTAAGATGTAGCAAGATCCATCAACTTCCACTGTGGAAACCTTATTGCAGTTATTTCATAGGATTTACAAACAATGTAACACTAACAGTATTTCAGCTGAGTATGAAATTACTGATCTCAGGCATATAAATTCTCTGATCTCATTTGACCAGTTTTTCCTTTCAAGTGAAATGAAATCATACAATCCTGTCAAACTGAAGGAAAATTCTGCAAAGAAATAGAAATCTTATCATCTTTTAGACCTCAGACAGTTTGGCCCTTTACCAACTTGGTCATCATACCTACTCTCCAAGCAGAGGTTGGTGGGGGGAAATTGTGACCTCTTCCTTATATGCTACTTTTTCCACCTGCCAGTGGGGAGTCTGGTAAAAAGAATATGGCATATAAAGATGAGGTCACAGTTTTCCCCACCAACCTCTGCTTGGAGATTTAATCAGACCATCTTAGACCAACACCCATGTCTGCAAGCCCAACACCCTAACCCTTACCCTGGCCAAGTTGACTAGGGTTTGGGGCATAGTTGGCCAGGGTTTGGGGCTGAATTGACGGCGCTGGATTCTTAAAGGGCCAAATCGTCCAAATCACTCATCTTTCTAACCCTGATATCTAATAATGAAACAACCCCAGTGCTTGGAGTTATGAAGAAAGATGGTGTTTATTAAGCACAATATACCCAGTTATTTAACCTGACCTTTCCTTCATCTTTGTTATCACATCAAATGCCAACAGCACAGTCGGTTATTATGTACAACACAGGTTGTCATGTATGTTTATGGTGGGTACCCTGACCTGTGGACCTTTCTCTGTTTGCTGTGGAGTCTGTTTTGTTAACACCTGGAATTACCTGTTCTTGTCGCACCTGTGGGAAACTCACCTGTGTTTAGATCACCTGCTTTGTTCCTTAAGCAGTGGCCTTCTGTTCATTGTACCTACAGTTGAAAGAGGAACTTCTCTGGTACACTGAACCTGTATTGTAGTCTGTATAAAGCATTCTTTCTAATTCAGTGGAAGATTCGCAATTTTTCACTACACTAATTTAAACTGAATAGATATATTATAAATGTATTAATTAATTTTCAATTTTCTTAATTTTCTGGTACACTGAACCTGTATTGTAGTCTGTATAAAGCATTCTTTCTAATTCAGTGGAAGATTCGCAATTTTTCACTACACTAATTTAAACTGAATAGATATATTATAAATGTATTAATTAATTTTCAATTTTCTTAATTTTCAGTGCCATCTCAGCAGTGACAAGCAACGCACCTAAACCACCAGGTAATGAAGAATCAAATAAAGGTGAGACAACAAGTCTTTTATTCCAGCTGCTCTTACCGAGTCATTAGCTTCGCCAAGAAGCTTATGTTTTTGCCGACTTGGGTCTGTATGTAGGTCAACAGGATATAACTCGAGAAATTGTGGATGGAACTTTTTTATTTTTTGCAGGTGTGTAGCGGTTGTTGAAAGGCATGCCTAGTTCGAAAATGGGTTACCTGGCGTTTTCCTATGGTACATTAGCGAGCTTGGTATTTTTTTTGGTGTTTTTTCGGGAGGCATAAGTCAAAATGTAGCTGGGCGATTTCCACGATATTTGGCAGGTCTGTAGCGGCTGTGGAAAGGATTGCCATGTGCGAGAATGGTTTAGCTACCTTTTACCTATGGTGCTGTAGCTGGCTTTGTATGTAAGTGCGTTTGTCTGTAAGCAAGATAACTCGAGATGTTCTTGATGGATGTTAATGATATTTGGTTGATAGGTAGGGGACACAGAAAGGAAGGTCAAGTTCGATAATGGGCCTCCTGGCAAATTGTTTTGGTACTGCAAGTGAGCATCAAAGTTTGCGCCTAAATTTTCCAGAAGTGCCAGGTTCGTGATTTTTTACTGGTGGATAGCTGTTGGTACTAGGAGTCAATGGTCTAATTTTGGGCCCCCTAGCAGCTTGTTTGGAATTGCAGTGGGTGTTATATTTCGTAACTTTTTAGATGGATAACTCCTGAGGGGATTGATGGATATTTTTTGTTTTTGGTAGGTAGGTACTTTGGATGATTATCAACATAATGAGATGCAAATTATATAAATCACTCTGTATTTAATATAATTACTTAGGGAAACTTCTATAACGGTTGAAAAATACTTGTGACGGAGTCACCTGAAAGGACTTGAATCGACCCATACATGTCTAAAAATAGTCTAATAAAGTAGGTCAAAGGAGCCAGTGGAAGCAGGGGCTCCCTGATAAACAGACGTTGTCTTGGAGGCATGAAATTCTGATTGACCAGGGATGTTACTAGGTCATCCGTGTACTATTCCGCCAGGATGGAGTCTGGTAGAGACTACTGGCTGAAAAATGCCTATAAATGGTCATGGTTCATGTTAGCAAAATACAAAGCCTGACCGTGTCCAACACGTATCTATAAAATTAAGCAATTAAATAGCTTGCTGAATTGATGTCAATACGACGGCACACAGCAAAGGATTCATAGCAGTTGAAATATAACATATCTATATACAAGTGTTGCTTATATCTATATACAGATCAACAATAAAAGCAACACTATATCATGGGAACGGTAAAAATGTAGTAGAGGGAACTTGACGAATATCACTTGATATAAAGATGTAGAGCTAATATCTACGAGACACTTCAGGTGTATTTTCTTATGATGGACTGCAAGGAAACTTGGTGTTCCATGTGCCAGTAACACTACATGGGTCTAAACAAACGAATAAGTACTATGTAAAGTCAGTAATATAACATAATTGAACAATGACGGCTTGTAACACATAGTACTTACATCTGTGAACTAGGTTAAAACAACAAGTGACCAAGTGCTGGGACAAGACAAACCCAACATGTTGAAGAACAGCACTTAGGTCAAAAGGGTCACCGTCAATTATCCACGCATTCCTCAACTCTTAACAGAGATGTCATGTTGTAAGGGAAAGGTCGGCTAGAAAGAACTGACATCATTGCGAGAAATACAAATCGCCAAAGGTGACAGGCGGCTGTCATCGGACAGTCGCAGAAATCATAACCTTGGACTCTGTAAAATACCTCTGACTTAACTCGCGACTGCAAAACTTTACTTTCTATTTTCATGAGATTGAAACAAACGTTCACCAAGGCGGGGGTCGTAGCAATCCTTACATATGGCCCTTAGATGACCCTTGGTGAGTTAAAAAGTTCCGTAAATTGGAAGGAACAACTGTTACAGTGGCCGAGGTTTGGTGAGTGACGAATGCAATTATCGGCGTGACTTCCTGTGGTTTCCAGGTTTCCAAGACCTACCCACATACCAAATATCACTTCAATCCATTCAGCCGGTCTTCAATTTGCTGGTTTCTACATACATACATACATACATACATACATACATACAAACGCTACCCAAAACATAACCAGCTCTCCGAAAGTAATTATGACAACACAAAATAGAACAGTAACCTCATACCTGTACAAATTGTTCTGATTATGCAAAGACATTCATTCACATCGCCAAAAGATTTGCTGCATTATGTACACCGACAGAATAGACTAATCTACTCACAATGTTCATAATCCAACCAACCACTACATGATGTGACTAGATAACATATGGACTTATACACATTAATCATTCAAAAAGAACTATCTTCCATAGAAATTGTTTATTTGGCGAAGATATGTGTTCGAGGAACTCTAGTTTGTCATGTTTTAATATTAGCTATAGACAGTATGAAGTAAAAACAGATGCAGTTTGGCAATGAAATAAAACACTTAGGCCACATAAAACTACTGTATCGCCTGCTGATATTGTTTGTTCGGAAATCGTTGCTCACTCTGGATGACTTTCTCAATATTTGATGTAGCTTCTTTTTCCAAAAGGTGTATAGAGACCCAATAGCCCTTAATGGATTAGTGTTTGAACAAGGGGGGCAACAAAAAGGAAAATCATAATACCTGATACTCATATCATGGTTAAGATGATTGAATCTTAAAACTGGGTCAGAGAGGTGAATGAACTTAATGGCTACATCAGCTTCACTTGAAAATGTCTTTTGCTGTTATTGTTTATAATTGTAATGCAATGCCAAAATGGACTGTATCACAAAATGAAAGAGTGAATAAATGAATGAACGAACAAACAAACGAACAAAACCATTTTGCAATCGGTTGCAGAATTGCACGCTCCTTTCACATTATTTTAATGAAGGTATTTATTAACACACAGTCATGAAGTAAAAAGCTAAGTATGAAAATATTATCTACTGGTAAAACATGATTTGCAGCTATAGAATAATCAACAAAGCCTACTTTCAGTAGAGTTAGCCTCAAACTTAGGAAATTCTGTTTTTCATGGTCATTTTTTGTCCTTTCTAAATCTTTTGTTCTGTCTCAGGCAATGACAGCGCCACATTGCAGCAAGAACCAGTACTGCAGCAGAAGGAAATAGAAAATGGTCACAATGAAGAAAATGGAAAAAGTCCAGTTACAACAAATGGTGAGTACATAAATAAGATCTCTACTTAGGGTATTCTATTTTCAAGTTATAATGGAACAATTCACTCATATCATAAAGCTGATTACAAAATTCTCAGGAAATATGAAACAATCATTATTTTTAAGTTAAGAATCTGGAACTACTGGACGGCAGGAAGAGTATTCAGAGATTTTTTCTGTATAATTGCCAGAAAATGAATATGGCACATACACTTTATTTTCAACATGAAGGTACAAATGGACATGACAGCAGTGCCACCATGCAACAAGATGCAGTACTGCAGCCAGGGAGACCAGCAGACGGACACCTGCAGAACGGTGCAAGCAAAAATAGTTGGTTATGAATGATTAGACACATAGCTTTATTATGAATAGTTGGACGCATAGCTTTCAGCAAAACTACTCCCATTCAGCTTCAAACAGTAACATCTATAATGTAAGTACATGACGTACAGGACTTCTACAGGCCCTCCTTGTCGCAACTGTGTGGCAAACATACAAAAAACTTTCTCTATGATAGAAGGTTACAAAGTACTTCTAGTAACATGCAGTCAAGACAGACTAAAATATACATTGCTTGTATATATATTTACAAGTTCAAACACTTTGTATTCTCTCAATGCATATTCTATCTTTTCAACATACTTTATGATACAAAGTATTAATTTTCTTTTGGCATCTTTATATCAAAGGGGAGACCATTGCTACAACACGTGATGGGTACATCACAGAACAGCCCCGACGGACGTACACAGCAACAGAGCTGAAGCAGCTGATGTTGGCAGCGGTTATCATTCAAAGGTAATACACATTGTGTACCATGAAATGCCACAAGCTTTGTTCAGACTTCACATAACACAGACTCGTGGCCTCAAATGGCAGAATGGCTAGGGTACTGGGCATGAGATTGAGAGTTACAGGTTTGATTACAGGCAATCCTAGACATACGTACTAAAACGTAGTTTCCTTGGGAAAGGAGCTGTACACAACTTTTCTCACTCCAGTTCTAAGGTGAAAGGCGGCAGAAGAACAGGCATAGGCTGTGCCTTCCAATACAGATGCAGTGGATAACAATCCATTCACTTAATATATATGATCAAGGGCTAAAGGACTACCTTACCTTTTACCTTTTACACTCAATGTAAAGACATTGCTTTATTGAAGCTCCTGCATTTTCATCAACCACCTCAATATGACAAAATTTGAACACCTGTTCATCCAGTTGCTATGGACGCAACATGACTATTCCTGATTGTATCTAATGGTAGTGATTTGGGCCAATTAGGAAAATTATTATCTTTGTAGCCATGGTACAAGATAAATGAATAGCTTCATCACTACTGGAGAAAAATGACACCCATAATTATGACTCTAAGTTTGTGGATGATTAGTAGCATCACCCTTTAGTGGAATAGCCCATCTTATATCTGAAGAAATGGGGTCTAATGTGAAAATGTTGAATATCTATGCAAGGTAAATCAAATCTGGCATGGTTGAAAACTTGAAATGGTTGTCCAAAAGCTCAAAGTGAAAAGGTGTTCCTTTCCAAAAGTTGTAAATGTTTGATAATGAAACGGGAAAAAAGTTAAAACTAAAAATGCCTCCTCCCAATAAGACTTGCTTGTTGGCAACTCTATAATTAGCGCTTTAATTAGACTTTCTCTGATGACGTATATATGATGTCAGACTAGACCTCTTGCGCTGTGAAATGCAAGGCTGTAAGGAGACTTGGCTCAAATATGTTTGAAGATTTTCAACTGGACCAGTTCTTTCCCCACTACAAGTCATGTCCACACTGCAGGTAAGACTTGTTGCACTGGGATCAGGACAAGTCAGCCTAACAACTCAGCATTGTCAACTTCCTGGTCAACCGAGTCCAAAACCCTGATCAACTTAGCCCCAAAGCCCTTGTCAACTTTGCCAGGGTTACAGTTAGGGTTAGGGTGTGGGACTGAGTTGACCAGGATGTTGAGTCGAATTAGTCTGATAGCCATTGGCCAAGTAATGGCCAAAGTGTCAGACATCTGTTGCACAATGACACATGTCAACTCAACTGTTGAATATTGTTATGAAAAACAAATTTTGTAAGCAATTTTTTTTTGTAAGCAAATGTTCTCAGTAGAACGTCTGTATCTCCTATGATTTCAATTGTAGTTTTGCTCAAAAGTTTCCTCTAGCTATCAGTGTTAGAAGCTTTTAGGGAACTGGATTTGTTGTGTCCATTTGTTGTGTTGCAATGGTACTGCCCAGATCTTCAAGAAAAAAGTTGTGCGCCTTTTCCCCATTCAAAAAACTAGTGCATCTAGTTTTGTCTTTGTGGGCAACAATATTTAAGATAATTCATTTGCTTGTTTGTTTGTTTGTTTGTAGATGGTTCCGTGGCTACAAGACGAGAAAAGACCTAGAGACAGAGCAGCGGATGGCTCGGGTGATCCAGAGGTATGTGATGGTGTTGTGGTGATGTGTAACAACCGTTATCTACAGTGAACAGGACTAATTAAAATTCCTCCCAAGATTTCCACGACAACAAATCATACATATGATCAACAAGAAGACTAATTACTCCTGTCCTGCAAGTTGCTATTTTTGAAATACAATGAGGATACCTCAACGATCAGTGATAGCAGGCCTTTGCATGCACAAGGGTAAAGAAGGGAACTTTGAAAAATGCCTTAATTGGCGATATGTTACCCTGGTAAAATAAAGATAAACAAATAAACAAACAGTAAGTTTCCAACCTCTCTCGGCAGCTATAATATTATCTTTGAATACCTCAAAGGCTATATCTAAATTGTACTGACATTAAGCCACTTCTCAGTACAGATTTGGTGCCTTCAGACCATTAACTTGCTAAAGAAAACTTGTGTCTGTCCAGCAGCTATTTAGATTTTTTATGTTTCATTCATAGCACTGCCTTTACTGTAATTGCAGGCAGTTCAGACGTCGCGCTCTGACTGTGAAGAAGGCAGTCCTACATGAAAGACCAGCTCGGAACACCGCTTCTCCCATACCCAGCTCCAGGATGGGTCAGAGGTCACCAAGAACAGCAAAGCTGGCTGACCCTGTGGGTGAAAGGTCACCACTTCTGATTCGGAAATTTGGCCAGGCAAAGCCCAACAGCACAGGAATGACCTCCACCCAGACCCAAGATGACCAGGATGGAAAAGGTCAGGGGTCATCAGAGGACTCAACAAACAACTTCATGGGTCAGGGGTCACCAGACAGCTCATCCAAAAACACGACTGGTCAGGGGTCAGCAGAAGGAGCATCCAGCAACACAGCAAGTCAAGGGTCGACTGATGCTGCAGATAGCATGACAGCGGATCAGCAGAGAGCTGGAAAGGTTAAAGGACAAAGTTCACCAAGTCCCAGCAAGAGTGGCAAAATCTCAGGTATGGACTACTTTACCCACTTGACTATATACAACGTATCAATTTTCAGAATTTGCAGCAAAATTCTTCTATCTTAATCTCAGCAATACTAGCTACTAGAGCAGTTGTCCAGAAAACATCACAAAAGGGAAGGTCCACTTCCAGTTAGGGTCATGTTAAGTTAATTAGTGGTGCCCTATAGAATCTCTTAGATAACATGTCTGTCCTTGGTGCTAAATGCCTTCCAATGGTGGCATAATTTTATCCTAAGTAATGTTCCTGCCAGGGCCTTTTCAAGTTGATATTGGATTACGCCGTCAAATCTCAGATGTCTCTCCTTGGTGCTAAATGCCTCCCGATGGCAGACAAATTCATATTGAGCAAAATTTTTACCTCCAGTCAGATAGTTTTTAAGTTGATCAAGGAAGCCACCAAGTTTCCATGAAGTCTCAGATGTCTGTCCTTGGTGCCTTCCAATGTTAGACAAATTTTATACTAAGCAAAGTTCTCATTTCAGTCAGGCCTTGAAGTGATAATAGGGATGTCACAATATGTCTTGACTCAGATGCTTGTCCTTGGTGCTGGATTCCTTCCAATAACAGTTATGTTGTTAGAATATAAATATATGGACACCGATGATAATGTGGCCTCATGTTTTCACTATTTTTTCAAAACAAAATCATACTCTGGTTAATGTCCCATCCAGTATGGAAGTAACATGCAGGGCTCGAAATTCATTTTTGGGATTAGGTGCACTGGTGCACCCAGCTCAAAAAATTGGGTGCACCAAAAACTGTTTGGGTGCACCACTTGAATGTAAGTAATAACCTAATAATAAAACTTAGTTACAAGCTACTACTATCAAATTCTTAAACAAGTAGCATGACAGACATTTTTATTATCTTTCTAACACTTAGATCTCATCATGTCAAGAATATGATGCATACTAGTATACAGTGATATCTTTACATACATAAATGTTTTGAAATGAAAATATTTGGGTGAACCCTGTGCACCCACAGAAAATAATTGGGTGCACAGCTCCGATTTTGGGTGCGCCTGGGTGCACATGCACCCAGTATTTTTAGCCCTGAACAGGACATAAGTGATGTGAGGAAATTCTTGTAAAGTGCCTTTCCCAAGGGCACAACGTCCAAGCACGTCAGAGGACTCGAACCCATTACCTCTGGGCTTTGAGCCACACACCCTCCAGTCATGCTAACCATGCACCTCATCATGTGACACAGCACAGCAATATGACACCAACAGTAAACAAACGGCACAGCTGACCTTTTTTGCTACACAGGTATAAAGTTTCCAGTCACTCACCTGCCTGACAGGTGAGTGATTTGTGTCTACACTGTGGGTCCCTGACAATGTCACGTCAAGAAGACTCAACTCAGCTCAAATCATCCCTCTGGTGACATAAAGGTCCAACATAGCTCCCTGTCATGCAAGATTGATGTCAGGCGTCCACTTTCTCGTTCAATGCCCTCTAGTTCAACTTCTCACGTGTACCTACACATGTAGGATGCTGGTTGGGACAGAATATAGATTTACCCCATCCGTCCAAAAAGTCTGAACTTCAAAACATAAATTGGTGAAAAATTATTTTTGTATGGTGACAGATTGACAACTTGGGCTCCAAAACGAGTGGAATGTGGAAAATTAAGAGCTGGAAAAAATGTATACATGTAGTTAAACAGTTTATATAATATTATTCTTTTTTTGTACCACCCAGAGGTTGCTGGAGAGAAACAGACTGAGTTTTAGGGTTTATCTGGAAATTATGCTGCAATTATAGATATATGGGTTCCCCTTATGATTATATTTCTTTGCCATTATATGGTTTTGCCTGCACTCTATAAATCCAGCTGACATTTACATGTAATAGATACAAATTTATGTCCTGAACTTTTAACCTCAGGCCAGCTAGATACATGATTTATCCTGCTTTTCTTCTAAATAAAAGATAATCAGTTTGTGTGAAATTGTGTACTTTTCTCTTTCTTTGAACTTCTACCCTGTGACCCAAAAAATGTATTGTTATTTTTTAAGTTTTTGCCTTGATTCTATGTTTGTGGTTTTTGCAGTGACCACTTCACCGCTTAGAATTGGTGTTTCATTTACTGTACAGTATAGGACTATAATGTTGCCACAAACTTAAGACCAATCTGAACACTCCACTTTCTCCCTGCCTCAAAATTAATCACCATGAACTTAACATGCTGTTGCATTTAGTTACATGGGCAAAGTTTGTGTAATAATCGGCCTATGTGTGCGTATCCGGCTGTTAGGTGACCCACTTTGTATTTCTCTGCCCAGGCAAAAGTAATCAAATCAATGACATTTAAGAAAAGAAAAAGATTAACGAGTTAGTGACACATGAATACCACATCATTAATACTACACTGACTCTGGTACCGACATGTCTGAATGGATAAATGCCAGGCTCGGTTCAAGAGTTTATATCTGTCCGTGTCATTGGCAGTGTCGCTGGTAGAGACACGATCCCATTTGTCGTAGGGCGGCGTACGATTTTCATGTCGCAGAGTTTTCAAGCAGATTTTGACAGAACCAACTGCAGAGAAGGATCTTCTAAGACAGAGTTTTCTTTAACAAGACAGCTAAACTCTTCTATGCATGACCATCATAAGGCGTACGATTTTGACATTGTAGACTTTTCAAGCAGGCTGTGACAGAGCCAGCGGCAGAGAAGGATCTTTTAAGACATCGTTTCCTTTTACAAGACGGTTGAACTCTGTACGGCATATGCATGACCATCACAAGGATGCCCTCAGTCTGTAGTCGTGCAGCTATCATATCGTTCGTTTGTTTGAACCTTTGTTATTCATGAAAGCTACCTCAAATCGGCCTGCTGGCTGCTTTTTGCATATGACCAGGCCCTAAAACGTACAGAGAGTGAGACGAGAAAAAATGTCAAGTTCTAAAGCAAGATCGAGAACTCCTACTCCAAGATGTCAGGCGGCCCGCTCAAGGGATCTTTCTCCTAAGTCTTCCCCGCTTGTGGTTCGAGAACAAAGGAAGCGCGGTTCGTTGCGCTCAAGGCCAAAATCTGCAACTCCACGTGCACCAAGCCCGAGGCCAGGAGGACGCACGAAGCAAACAAACTCAAAGGCAGGACTTCCAAGCTGTCGGAGTTCAGTGCACTTCAGCAGAAGGACAAAGACTTCCCCAGTGAAGATTATTTCTCCTAGATCTCCCAGTCCGGGGATTGCAAAGGCCAAACAAGCCATGCCTCAACAATCTCAATCCTCGCTAGGATGTAGAAACCTGCTTCCCTACATGGATACACCGGAGTGCAGGAGTTTGTCTCCTCTTCCAGAGACAAAGTTCCTCACTGCAGTCAGCCCAAGGGACAGCAAGGACAAGGAACAAACTCCGGAGGAAAGCAAAGTCTCTCCTGACTGTCATGTAATCCCTCCTGAGGAGAAATCAGTGCAGTTAACTCCAGAAGATGTGGAGTGTTTGCACCTTGAGAATTCTCTGCAGTCTTCACAACGTACCTACTGTACTGTCTGCTGTTGTTATGGAGGTAAAAAGAAACATGATCCTAAATGCGTCCTTGTCAGTGTAACATTACGGGTAGGAAATGTCTTTGAAAGGATGCGCTGATACAAAATGTACATGCTCAAAAATCATGTTTTCCTTGACTTTTTGAGACATCCTCCAAGAGTGTGCTTGTTAGGTTGTATATTGTCTTTGTCAGTTTTTTGGGAGGAGGACTAAGTCTTGCTATCAGTAATTAATAATTGATTTATAGGTTCAATCTATGAAGTGCATGAACACTAAAATACATTGCAGCATCTTTTGCACAGCAGAAGATGCTGAATTGTGCACAATAGGTTAATGCATACTTATGCAACCATACAATACAATTACAAGGGAATGCTTACCATACAAGGAATAATTGTCATATCAATGTTCTGAAAACGTCTCTCAGATGTCTTGAGAAAAGCTGCTTACAGCTTTTGAAATACCTGTTGTTCCAAACAGTCAACCTCTTGGTCCAGAGGCAGGGTCACTAACCACTGTACTATGCACAAAACTACTGTGGCAGCCACTTTGTGAACTCTTAGACAAGCTAGTCCGGATATATTGAGATCACTCAATATCTATACTGCAGGAATGTCTAAGATTATGGTTGTTGTCTATTGTCCTCAGACTCTCTGGTCAGCCTCCAGCATCGTAAGGAAAGGAGAGAACATCGTGAGCAGCCCTGGACAGAGGACACTCCACAGCATGAAGACCTGCAGTGGAAAATAGGTTAGTACAGGATTGTATATCATCATATCTACATTCTTTTTTTAAGAAAATGACAATAGAAATCATCATGGTCATTTATAGATAAAATCTATACTCTGAAAGTTACCAACTGAGTAAAAACTGACCTTTCAGGTCAAAATTAAGCATTAATTGGCCTTAGGTCTAGGGAAAAGAATTGTGTCTGATTCCCAGAAAAAAATGTACATCATCATATCTACATTCTTTGTTAAAGGAAATGCGTTAAATAATCTTTCAAGCCCTGCAGTGCCACACCAGTGCCCCAAGAGCAGTGAGATGCCACCTTTAGTAATTGACGTAAACATAGCTGTGTTGCATCAGTTTAGACCCTTACAAAAGGCCATCTTTAAGTCTTATCCAAAGGTGCGTGACCTGTGGACATTACTTAAAACCCGGCTGTTAAGTAATACTGGAGCTGGTCCAAAGAAATTCTACCCATTCAGCTGAAAGATGACGTCAAACCCATAGACAGACAACTATGACGTAAAAACTAGGTCTTACAATCAACTTGGATGAGAAATTGTTGCTTTTTTTTCAATTCTAGTCAATTTATAGGTCTCCCAAGTCAATTTCTGGTCATTTCTTTACATATTAAGTTGAACCAACTCTGTTTTGTTGCATAACAATAATAAGGGAGTGTAACTGTGACATCATTGTATCCTCATGTATTACCAACATACCGTAGAAAGACTGCCTGTTTGATTTTATTTGTTTACATCAAGCTAGCGTGTTTTTCTTGGTGATACCAATTAATAATGGAAGCTTAGTCTGTTTTGCATTGTTTATTAACACATTGAATATGGAATGATGATACAATAAACGTTATGCTAAAATGTGCCTCTAAATTCAAAATTTACAGCTGATTATTTCATTGTCCAGAATATTTCCAGCATTATTTAAGGTTAACTTGTCCTGTTTATGTAGGGAATGAGCTACAGCTGAACATAGATGGTTACCAGGACGACATTGTCAGTCTGCGATGGAAGGGAGAACAGCTGGAGGAGAAAGCCGCTCTGGCTGCACACGGGTTCCTCACCCCTCCCAGAGTTGTGGTAAGCACCAAATTGTCTTATTATATGATTAGAGACAAATTCTAAGTTGCGTTTTGCTAATGCCATTCTAACACTACACTCATATGTAGTTGTATACATGTAGTTTGATCCCCAAGCTACAGGTTTTCAATATTATTTGTTAACTTTTCGATGTAACAGTTGTTTTTGAGTGAAAAAGTACAGAAACATAGTTTTCCTTCTTTAAACTCCCTGTCTTCTTATAAAGGAAAAAGGGTTTATTTTGTACTGAGCAAAAAACAGTGTCTGTTTCCCCCCACAGATATCTTTAGTCTGTAAACTTGCCCAAATTCTGTGCATGAACTCCTCTGAATAGTGTCCATCAATTCTTTTCCTACTGAACTTTACCGGCACAATGAAAAAATGAAATGATAAATTCCTGCATGTTAACCCTCAATACAGTAACATATATTCTATACTTATCGCCCTGCGGCACTGTTCTGCCAAATCTATGTGCCATTGTCCTTGCGAACATAACAAATATTTCCCAAATGTCAGAATTCTGACAATTCTTTTCACAATGTACCTCATGCAATTATCTTTGACATAATTCTTTTGTTCAGCATGTCTGTTGAGAGAGGCAGACAATTTGTCTTGTTTGTGACCACATCTGGATCAGAAAATATCAATCTTACCATAGAAAGCAGTTGTGAGCAAATCACATTTTCTTCTTTAACTCAAGAGAGTCAACAATTTTTTTAAGGATTCACTGGCATAAAGACGATCTTGTCTTAAAAACATGAAACTTTGAAAATTTACAATCATTGTAGTTTTTCTGACGAGCCCAAATTTTCTTTTCTGGTATTCTTAAACATGTCATAGAGTAAAGATTAGTCATAAAATACAGGATATACCATTTCCATTCCTTAGAAAAAGTATCAGGATTCTTAAAAATCAACTCATACTTTGAAGAATGAAAGGGTGATCGAGGGCAGATGAATCGTGAAATTCAAACAAGTAATTTAACTGACAATAAATACATATAAAAGGTGAACAATAGACTTATTAGTTATGCCTTAGCAGCCCTGGTAGTATGTCATTTATTAATTATGAATGAGAATATGTGAATGAAGTTTTACGTGCAACAAAATGTGGAACATCATGTTCAAGGATGCTGAAAAATGAAACCTTAGTAGAAAGCCTGCAGGTCAATTTAAGCTTGTCATTGATAAATAGAGGGTCAAACAAACAAGCCAATGACAAATTTTGTTTAGATCTCTTCAGTGTCGCTGACAAAAGATAGTGGATACTATCTAAAACGTCTGACCATTCCCAAAATCATATCTAGCTGCTTGAGTAACTGCTTGTTGACGTAGGGGATGTTTAGCTCCAGTCCACTGTACTTGTGAAAATGAGTTAGGGGAACTTTCCAAGCACAATGAATTTGCACATACCTGCTGGGAGTGTCTGTTGTATCACGGTCAGTGGAATATAACCTCAAAGCTAGAAATATCAAGACCACTTCTCACTCTAACCTTCTTGTACATTCTCCCTGCAGCTGGTCTCCTCCACTGTACCAAAGGCCAAGTTTCTCCCCCTGACTGTGAAGGAAGATCCTTCTGTCTTGGTGGTCTCCTATGTAAGTATCCTACTCATCACTTGTTTCTAATCACCTTCACCAAGAAGGTTATATTTTGGGTGGTGGTCGTGTTTGTGTGTGTGTGTTTGTATAAGACCAGCAATAACTTGTGAAGGCCAGGATTGATTGTATTGATATTTGGTATGTAGGAAGGTCTTGATGAGACTGAGAATTATTAGATTTCAGGCCTCTTGGCAGCTAGCAGCTTGTTGTGGTGAAACAGTCTTGTACATTGGAAAAACAAGATATTTGCTCATAACTGTAGACATTTCTCACATAAGAACCGAAAATATCAAGTATACAGTAGATATGAGAAAAGTCAAAGAGGCAAATTTGTTCCAAAAGCATATCCCATTGCTTTAGTAAATACATGTATTATAAAATTTATATATGTATTTGAAATATCTGTTATTTCAGGACCACCAGAGCGACAGCTTTGAAAAGATTCTGAGTAAGTTTTCAGCTCTTCAAATCTGTTTTCTTCTTATACACTTTGTGAGCAATTTTTAGCTTATGAAAAATGCATCCTCAGCAATGTACAGCCTTTGTTACCATGTTTTCATTGTGTGAACATAGAACTATATCATAAAATCAATGTGATTTGAATAAATAAGGATTTAACAAAATTTCTGTTTTGGTTTTTCAATGACAGTTTGCAGAGTTTGAACACAATAGATATTGCATATTGTAAATTTCTCCAAGACACATTCTTGTCACACTTCCCACAACAATTTCTCATCATGAGCTGCTTAATGTTATGTCATTTACAGGTGCTATTCAGAGCAAGTTGACTAGCTACTGTCCAGGATGCAAGGCTAAGTCATTGCTGATGTACATGCAAGTAAGTCATGAAATTTGAATTAAAGTTGCTCATCTGTGATGATAGAATCCATAATTGCACAATTCTGTTCCTGAACACAAAGAAATTTACACTCCAGTGTCAGACCATATCTGGAATCAACTACCTCAGTATTTAGAACAAGCTTAAAGTCAGAGAGCCTTCCAGCAGAGACTGTCTGATTGGACTGCCTGTTAACATCTATTATCATAATACCGGTACGTTTACGACGATTTCTCTAGCCATGCTGATTTGACAAATTGTCAACGCATCATTTTCTCCACTTACATGTTGCTGTTATAGGTTACCCTTGCCACTTCTTCTGTGTAACTTTTTTGCCACTCTTGTCCTGCTAAAAGCGTAATATTGTAATTGTAACACGCCACGGAATTACACGGCGAACAGGCGCGTGGTTGGGAGGGGGTAACAAATACCGGTAGGAAGAAACACGGAACAATTAACTGCCGCTATGTACATTTATACATCCTCTGATGTTCCTTCCTTTTCTGTCAGTAAATGCATAAAACATAAACCTGCATGAGCATACAAAATGTCATGAGAAAACGGACGTATACTGTCAAGAATTTTCATTTAACTTCTGTCCGTCACAACCGCTATGACGTAACACTTCACTGCTAGCGTAGATATAAAAATGGCGGGAAAATGGCTGCGTACGTTCAATTTTGCCCATTCAGTCGTAGATCCGGGCTATTATGCAACGGTTCTTCACACTTTTACATGAGTTGTAGGTCACCAACAGAAATTCAAGATTGTTGTTGAATCATGTTCGTCTTGTGCCGTGAGCATGTGTAATTATGATCTATAAATTTGGCAATGAATGTGACAGTGTGTTCGTCCCACGACGAGCTGCCTACCCCGAAAAAGATACTGAAAACTTTTGGCCTTGTTGTCTTCGAATGCATTGTTATCGATGCTTTGTAAATGATGTATTGGACACCTAGATGTCTGAAGTGTGCACAGCTCAGAAATAACTATTGTTGCATGTGTAGATCTCTTTAAGTTCCAGTATTTTTAATCTACCGGTATAAGTCTTACTACCGGTATTATGCCAATGCATGTTACATAGTTAAGACAATATTTGATATTTTATGCTGTATTCCATGTCTCAGATTCACAAGCTACTCAGTGTATTAATGTAATGTCTATGTCTTATGACATATGAGGGCCACAACATGTGTATTGTACTGTTTTCAACATGACAAAATTCACTCACCATGAATTTTCAGTCTTCTGAAATCTTGAATGTGTTCCCCAGGGAGGTCCCGCCCACTTGTACCTGAAGAAAAACAAGGTGACGACAGTCGCCAAGCTGAAGAAAGGAGGCCATGGGGACATGGTTTGGTAAGGACAGAAAAAACGAACTTCTGGAACTTTAAAGGAACTTGTGATGTGTAGACGAACTTGACCTATCAATTTACAAGTTACTAAACATCGATTGTTCCCACTGTGCTGTAACAAATGAATGTTACTTGAATGTGTCCTTGAAATACGTCCATTGAGAATGCTTGTGATCCAGATAATGATGGTCAATATGGGAGAGGGCCCTAATCTTCATGCATTAATTTTGCCTGGATATAACACTAGTTATTACACCATTATATGCAGGGTAACCTATAACTGCTGTATATAAAAGCAGGGATATCAATTCAACAGATGATGTTTTCAAACTGCATTATATGTTTCATGCAGTGTTCTAGTGTTATTTGAAACCACCGTCCATCAACTTCATTGAGTGGAAGGGCGGTGATAATTGTCCTTGGTGCTGATTGGTTGGTTGCAGTACATACGTTGTAGAAACTAATGCAACAGATATAGGTCACCCCTCAGATAAAGGTGAACCTGAGTTGATACTCTCCTGTTTCTTGCACACAATTTGGTGATAACTGTCCTTGGTGCTGATTGGCGGGTTGCACTACATACATGGTACAAACTGGTACAACGAATGTAGGTTACCCCACAGATAAAGATGAACTAGTGTCTTGATACTTCAATGAAGATTAGACATCCAGGTAATAAGATATGCCAAAAAGCGGTTACTCAAGCAATTGAATATGATATTGGAAAAGGTCAGACATTTCAGATAGCATCCACTATCTTTCGTCAGTGTCACTGAGTCATATCTTTGCTTAGTGTTGATACTCCCTTCTATTTGTCATACACAGTTTCTGGAAGGCACTAGGGAACATGATGAGCAAACTCGAGCCTGACTCCACAGTCATACACATCATGGGCTGTAACGTCATGGGGTATCCTAAATATGTGGGCATTGATGTAAGTATAGTCTGCACTACATTTTTTAACCTTTCTTCTGATACATAGTATATAATATACTCAGGGTGTAAATGGATTTTTCTGCCAATTTTGCAAAATTCCAAACATCTTTTCTATCTCTAGGTTGGTTGAAGACTTGTCAATCGTTGAAATTTAAATGAAAAGGTATTTGCATGCTTAAAGAACTACAATTTTACAGCACATACAAGAAACTCTTAAGATTTCATGGAGGCATTTGATCTTCAAACTCTTCCTTCCTAATGTACATACAGTGATGTTCTTTGCTAATTTCAAGATTAAGGGAGTACTTATGGTGTTGAAATAGAGTAGCCTTTGATTTAAAAAGAGTTCTTCCTTTGCCCCCCTAGTTGTTTGAGTGCTTGCAGGAGATGATGAAACCATCCATTGTTAGATTTGAGGCTCCACTAGAAATGTCCATCGAGGGTAAGTATCCTTTTTTCTACAAAGGGAAAGCCTTGACTTAACTGTGGAAAGAAGAATCATTTGATAAAATGACAGAAGTACCATTTGACATTTTGTAGTAAAGGTTGCTTTAAGATATGTTAAGCAGAGATGAAAATCAAATATTACAAAAAGTATCCTTTTCAATAAATGCACACTCAGTAAAAAAGATCATAAATCACTGTAGAATATATCATAACAGTCATGTACCTGAATATGTGATAAATGAATTGTCTAAAACCTACCACTTTCTCATGATGCTGATTTTGTTTCCATGTTTGATTTCCACACAGGTAATGCTGTCATTAACAGTTACTTTGACACCAACAAGTACAAGCTGTGGAAGTCCCAGAGATACTCCAACCTGGACAGGGTGTTTGGACTCTGAGCTTCAACTGTTGCAAAATGAAACAAAAAGGTCCTGTTGAAAACTCTACTATACTATGCTGAATATACCACAAAGTCAAGTTCTCATCCATAATATGCCAGTTTTTCTTGATGCATGTATGTGACTCCTGTAGCCATTTGAATATTGCAGACTTAAACACCCACTTACAGCACAATCTACAGGAGAGAAAAACTGGTGAGAACTTGCCTTAAAAGTTTGTAGTATATCTAGCATAGCATATAAGGCCTTCAATTGAACATTTTTGTTTACTTTCACCAAACCAACATTGGCAGAAGCGGACCTTTGGGGAGCGACTAAAAGCACAATAAGGCTGGACTCCAGGCTACCTTCAACCTGTCAGTGTCACACCTTTAGGTTACTTACATGTAACGCTGGTTCACCTTTATCCGAGGGTAACCTATATTCGTTGTTTGTAAGAAAAAAACGTATTTAGGTATATGAAGTCACCAGACAGTGGTTTCAAATCAGAACATTTTGAAAATACTGCAAATTTGAAAGCACTGTCCGCAGACTTAATACTCCTCAATGTGCTGTTTTTAAAGACAACGGATAAAGGTCACCCCAAGGATAAAGGTGAACTAACGTTATATCATGCATCATTATCATCATTGTTTGCATAGCAGTAGGATAAAAAAAAACTTAACAAGTTAACTCTGAGAAAGTCTGTAGATGTGTAGTTTAAGTTTTACAGAAAGTTCAGTCAAGAAAACCAGAATTTATGCATCTCATGAATGAAATGTATACTGTTTAGATTATGACATTGTTAATACTTTTATATTAGCAGTTACTGTGTCAAAAGTTAGTCAACATAGTCAATTTTGATAATATTATTCACTTGTTCTGTATAAAAATCTGTTATGTGATTGAGACTGTATGGTCTTTAGTCTAGAACATTTTGCATGTTTCAGGGGGAGTTAGAATTTATGTCAACCCCTGTTGCCATTTCTTTTCCTTTCCCTCTAATTGCTATAACTTCCAAGCTTCATCATTTCTTTTAAAACAATCTTTGACACCCCTGACTTGTACAGTATGTAATAGAACCATTTTAAGATGTCATGATCAGTAATAATGTAGAAAAATAAAGTTTACCAAAATAAAGTTGTCTTCATTAATTCAAGAGGTCAGGAAGGTTGAACAAATGACTAAACATATAGTGTATGGTTTAGAGAACAATAGATTCTTCATTCACAGCTTCTATGACTTTCGAATTGACTAACGTTAGAGGAATCAACATTGATAAAAGCATAAAATGAAAGAATCGTCTTGAGATCTTTTAAAAGATATTGCATCAATCAACTGAATGTTTCTTTTAAGATAAAGAAAAGGAAAAAATTATCAGCTAGACGATGATAATCACCTTCCTCGTGTCTGTGTCCTCATGACTTGAAATGCCATTGATTGCATTTTATCCCCCGCAATCAAATTCGGGTACTCACTTTTACACCTAGGTGAAGTCATGTAAAGGGCCTTTCCCAAGGGCACAACTTCTAGCCAAAAGTGTCAATAATCAACCCCTGAACTCTCAATCTCCTCTCCGCTTGCCCAGCCACTCTGCCATCTGACGCCACCTTCCCTTTACTGCTATTATACTGTTAAAGGTTTTTAATGGTGTTTACTGTAGAATGGTTTGCTGTGTTCATTGAAGGTCCGAACATCTCGTCTTGGCGATAGGACAGACTGGAAGCATTGCGTGTATCACCGTGAATGCCATCCATAAAACTCTAGTGTGTCAGACCTTGACCTTTACGTATATAGGGGCGACAAGGAGAGAAACAACACAGTAAATGACACGGTGAACTTTATCTGATGTCAAGTGTTCACAAATCTGTCATTTATGGCCTGCATCAAAGGCGATGTTTGACAAGCTGCCATAAAGCCTCCACATTTACGTGCAAACACGTCAGACCCCTCGCCTTACTGACAGGGAGTGTGTGTGTTTGTGCGTGAGTGTGTGTGTGTGTGTGTGTGTGTGTGTGTGCTCTCTCTAAACAGTTCGGAAAAGTAAATTTGATCATTTCTCCGTTGTTACTTACCAATTATATAGTATGGAGTATCATTAGAAAGCTTGTTTTCAATAGTAGTCTTTATTCTGTAAGATTATAGTACACTATTATAGTTTTATACTTAGTCTAGTTTATCAATCAAGGAAAGACAGACATTTCAACAAGTCATCGATCTAATATTCGTGATTTTATTATCAAGATACGAACAACACCTAGTTGATAAAGATTGGATAAAACAACTTGAAAAAATATACAGGTTGAAGATAAAAGTCCGAACACTCTATCTAGGTTACTCTCCAACACGATCCCTTCAGTGTCTGACGTCAAGACAAAAGATAACAGATGTTATCTGAAACGTCTGACCATTTCCAAACTCATATCCAGTAGCCGCTTGAGTTATTGCTATATGGTCTATTTAAGATGGAGTATCGGTACGTCTTCCACAGCTTGTAATTGTTGGTACCATAGCAACTCTCGACGTTGCTCTTGATGTTGATGTCGAAGATCGAAGCCCAAACACTTTTTCTAAGTTGTTGGAGTTTTTTTGGGACTTCCACAGCTTGTACTTGTTTCTGTCAAAGTAACTCCCTATTATAGCGTTACCTGAAGATGAAAGAAGATAGGAAAAAAGTTTGAGAGAAGAAACACTGTGCTTAAATATGAATACATGCTTTCCGTTTTGACACACATTCAACTACAGTACGTAAAGCCTGTATAAGTGATCACCTACACATAAAGACCACCTTTTTGGTGGTGCCTTGGATAGCTTTTTTTTCCTTTGACACTGGACATAAGCATTACGAATCTTGTCTATGGTGACCTGTTCTTGGGCAGGTTTGACAGTAATGTTATCGTCCATGCCATATAGAGCCTACTCCCCATGCTGTTATCTCAGTTTGATATTTCCTATTTCTAAAAGTTCCAAGAAACAATCTCTACAACTGCATTAAGATTCGGACATGAACGAATTCTAAAAATCATTCTGGGTGACGCTGAAGAAGAGTACGGAAATAATCTTTTAGTCTTATCCAGTAGTAGATATTACATTGTCCTTGCATATATTCTTCACCCGGAGGTCTTCATAAACGTTCTGAGAAAAACATAGCATTCCTATGTCTGTTGACATATTTGGTCAATGGCAAAGTACAACGGTCCTACTCACCCTTAATGGAAACCTCCAATGGAGCCTCGAATTTAACAATGGAAGGCTTCATCAGTTCCTGTAAGTACTCAAACAGCTGGGGAGAGAGGTGGAACAACAACTTAAGCTGGTTACTGGACTGCGATAAAATATGCGCTAGGAATGTGTGCCACCTTTGCGAGTTTATTTATGATGCATTGCGGAGCATATTTATATAAATTGCATAGCTTTTGGCTTTTTTGCGAATCGCGAAATTTTTCAAATTCGCAATGTAAATGTTAATTCTAGTTGACGAATCGAATTGTACCAATTGGCGCCGGTTGCGTTCCTTTGCGAATGCCTGGTGCATTTGGTGCAGTTTATTGATAGCTTCTAACACAGATACAAAACGTATTAAGGTAGGAAACTATCGGAAAAATCGAAGTCAAATACTTACATCAATGCCCACATATTTGGGATACCCCATGACGTTACAGCCCATGATGTGTATGACGGTGGAGTCAGGCTCCAGTTTACTCATCAGACTTCCCAGTGTCTTCCAGAACCTACAGAAGGAAAATCGGTGTCACACACATATATATAGAAAGGTTCTTCAAGGACACAACCAGAATTGTACTCACTGTGTCCAACATTTCGATGTCTATCTGACATCATCATCAGGGTGAATGACTGGGTCTGTTTCTGATAGACATCGAAACGTTGGAAGTGAGTACAATTCTGGTTGTGTCTTTGAAGAACCTTAAGCTTACACTATGAGTAATTTACCAACGTGATGAAAACAGTTCTGAAGAAGTTTTCGCAAAATGAATTACTTGATTGACGCTGCAAGGGTTGTAATGATTGAATTTCACACCAGCTTCGCAGCCAAGTGGCGCGGCAGCTTCGGGTTACGTTACACTGAACGACCTAACCTTTGCACATCTAGCTGCACTTTTTGTTTAAAACTTCGATAAGAAGAAACGGATTGTTACGCATATCCATCCTGGTACTTTACGGACTGAAACGTTTAACGTTATAATCTGTTCTTACCAAACCATGTCCTCACTGCCTTCTTTCTTCAGTTTGGCGACTGTTGTCACCTTGTTTTTCTTCAGGTACAGATGAGCGGGGCCTCCCTGAAGAAGAAAGGACTCGGTTAAGTAATAAAAAAAAGCTGCATTATAAGTTTAATCATATCAATGAAGAAGACTTTCTACGTCTGTACGAGTCAAAAGCTGCCACATAGCTTTGATTTTATGGATATCATATTCAAGACGCCCCGAAACTGGAGCGACACACAACGCGATATAACAAACAAACAATCATATTTTCATGTTCTTTCGTGGTATATGGTTGTGTCGTCTTGTTATCAGAACACCAATTCAGTCCAACAAGCAGCTCTCCCTGGCGCCTAAGATTATATTGCACTGCAAAGTAATCCACACACTTCGCGGTATATTGAAAGAAATATTGGATCTATTAATGCATGGACAATCAAACAGAAACACACTATCTGTTGTTTAACGTTAGTTTGTCTCACAACAATACGAATCAAATTTGTATGTGGTTCACCGTCTGAGCGTTACAATCTACCGGACGTGAACAATTCACGTTCAAAATTGGCAAAATGCGTAAGGAACATTTCGTTTTTGACCCACTGATATTATTTTCTTTGTGAAATGTCTTAGATATTGCATGTCATTCTTTATTCTAAAAGGTTACTTTTGTAAAAGGAAATCCATATAAGCCTATAAAATTCAAAGCTCTTTGCGAGTCTTTCACTGTTTCTCCATTCACGGAAAGACAGAAATTTCGCTTTTTTGACGGTCGTCTTTGTCACTTTTCTAGCTGCGGACGGGAGAGGTACTGCACATTGGGCTGTCATAGGGAATGTCCTACCAAAATGGAAAAATGTGGATATATCGTAAGCTTATAGCTACCACGAACACTCCCAGTTAGGTCCAAACGTCTTCAAATCGAATTCAAATCAAATACATAAAGAAGTTCAAGACTTTTAAAAACGCCGATCGGTGTAAAAGAATCGATATTTTGACGCCATGTAATGAACCCAGTTAGCACCATGAAAATCTTTAAAAGCGCCACCTATATTCATGTATACACGTAACGCTAGTTCACCTTTATTCGCAGGGTAACCTTTATCCGTTGTATAGTTATCCAGGGTATTTCGGGATATCAAGTTGACGGACGGAGGTTTCAAACTGCATCATATTGAGAAAAAAAAGCAATTTGACACCACCGTCCATCAACGTGATATCCCTCAATATCCTGTTTTTAGGTACAACGGATATAGATTACCCCGCGAATAAAGGTGAACTATCGTTAGAGATACATGACATAGTCCACTTTCCCTTGATAACTTTGATATTTTACTGAACCGTTTTATTTTACATGATAAAATGTTGAACACCTGGCCACAAAATGTTATTCCAATGGCCTTGACATACATTCAAACCTGGTTTCAGCAGCCATTCAGGTAGTCTGTCCTAAAAGTAGTTGCGGAGACCAGATAGTTGCTCAAGACAGATTGTTTTGTTGGCCGAATGATTGGTATCTACATATAGGGTGCCAATTACTTCGCTATATGGGGCGGCGGTAATTGTAAAGACTAGCTTGAAAAATAAAATGGCAGAAAAGAGTCATTGCCTTGCAGAAATGGGGATGGTGCAGCAAAGTAAAATTCAACTTCTATACTTGTTTTGTTTTTCGGAAGTGCGTTGTCCTGTTTTAGATGATGGTGTAGCATGATAGCGTTTCTCCCTCTTGTAAACTGGCAAAATCGATGCGTGCGGATGTCTTCGAGAAAATCAATTCATTGCAGCCTTTAGGGTCTTACCTTGATATACAAAAGCAAAGATTTAGCCTTGCACCCAGGACAATAGCTGATCAACTTGCTCTGTACAGCACCTGTGAATAACAGGAACATTGAATAAGTAAGCGTGAATGGCAGTATAGAAAAGCCCTTCGACCAGACATGTTTTCCACCTATATGATTTGGCAATTGTGCCTCCTGGCGCATGGCTGGCCATGTGATGCTCAGTGATGACACTTTTGCTAATCATCTCTCCTGGCACCCAGATGTGTGCTCTCTCCCAGATGATGTTTTAAAGCGCAGTCCGTCCCTCACCTTCCTCAAGACGTCTTCCACTTATGACAAAGCCAACTTCAGTTTGACTTTTGTCTTATCTAGTTTCCTATTGTTTCCACCCAAAATTGTCTTCATCTCTTTTGCATTCATAATTAGGGTATAAAAGACCAGTTTCTTCCAGATCACTTTGATGTCACTGACAAAAGATAGTGGATGTTATCTGAAACGTCTGACCATTTCCAAAATCATATCCAGTTGCTTGAGTAACTGCTTTGTGGCGTATCTGGAGGAGACTGGTGTACGGATGGTGAACGTAATAATACCCATGTCGCATCGTGCGAAAATCGATCGGACGACGAGTGTGCGAGATACAAACAACGTTTTCGGTAGTAATACGGCTGGTGTTACAGCTTTCTCGATCATTGCGCGATTTTAGGGTTCATTGACCTGATGACCTGAACTTTCAATAAAGCCATACTCGACAAGACTGTGCGGTAAAAGTGACATGTACGGATAAATGTATAAACTGAAATATGGTTACGTTCCTTGACCATTGGGTCAGGGATGAGAAAGACTGAAAACAGATAAACAGGATGGAAACCTTACCCAGGATTTTGTCAAAGCTGTCATTCTGGTGGTCCTGCAATAGATGAAAGGAATTAGAAGCCAATATAACAATTTGATAGTTGATAACATTTAAATCTCAATTGAAACTTTTCTTATTAATTTTCATGACCTGAATTTTTACCGCTCTTATTGTGGGTTGTATTCTATTTTCTTTAGTTATTGTTCTTAGGAGTGTCTTTGCTTGCATGTTTGTTTGTTATGTTTGTTTGGTTTTCAAAAGTAGACGAATGCTGCATATGACCAGATTGTAAGGCTTAATCCACTCATATCGAGATGGGCCTTTACTCTTTTCGATAAGTGTGGTTCTTAACGTGCTCGAGGTGTTACCACCTTCAAGTCCTGGACTTTCGGGGTTGTACATTAAATCCGACAGCACGTCACTAACCGAAGCTAGGTACTATTGTTTTTAAGTTGTTTATACTGTAGCTGTGTATGGGCCATGGTGCCTGAAATAAACAATAAACAAACAAACAAACACATCCCTTTTGCTGAGTCTCCTGGAATAGGTGTATAGTGGTTATCCTAAGGGCACAGCACTTGAATTGATCAGGGATTCGATACCGAAACTTTGAGATACTTACATAGGAGACCACCAGAACAGCGGGGTCACTCTTTACGGTCAGGGGCAGAAACTTGGCTTTTGGTACGGAGGAGGAGATCAGCTGCAACAACATAGTATAAGTCTTACCACATGAAAGGACAGTCACATACATGTAGACTTTGTGATACCGCATACCAAGGAGCTTTCATTGATGATTTCACTCGGTGCTGTTGCAATCCTGTGGTGATTACATTATGTACCAAGTGGTAGGACAGAGCTTTAAGGGACAAGTCACATATTATATGGATGGTTTGGTAAAGAATAAACAGGGCAGTAGTTTCTTGTACTAGAAAATGAATGTATTTAAACATGTCATTTGCTTACAAATTCTGCCGTTTTCGTTCAACAGTAGTGGCAAGATATTGAACAAGGGGCATTTCTAGACCTAAGAGAAAACCTTGCATCAATTAAGATACCTCATTGTGTTTTGATAATAAACTATCTACAGTGACATGACATTATTATGGAGCTGATTGCTACAAATAAAACCTACACCAGGGGTTCATTTCATATCTCCCTTGGGAATTCAATGTTTAGATAATAAGTGACTATAATCTAGGCGAACCTTTCCTAAAGTCCTTGACTTCCCGGGTCAAACAATAAAATTTGACACGTTTACGTCTGTTTTCATGACAAAGGTTGGATGTTTTCCGTATGCTGTTATTACAGGCAAAATTAATTGTTTTGTATAAAAGAATAAGGTCATAGATGATTGCATGACATACAACAGGAAGAAAGGAATAGTCAAATTTTGACATTGAGAAACGTTTATTATGTTAACGGAAGACAAAATAGCACGCAAACATTATGCATAATAGTGCCCCAGGGTAGTGATAAATAACACGTAGCGAAGACCCTGTGTTTTCATCGACGAGATTGTTGGCATGTTTGTACCACTATGACTCAGTCATCCACTGAGAATACTGATTCAGCCTGCTTTCTCGTCTAGTTTTCAGGCTTCAAGAATTCCATTGTAATATATGCAAAGAGCTGATTTCCATCCCAACCCCCAAACGTACATACGAAAATACAAAAACCTGTAGTTCTGTTGCAGTGCTAAGGAAAACCACCGAACACACAAACCACAAACCACAACAAACGTCTGGTCCAGGTCTATGTCCTTAATTTTAAAAAAGGACATGGAAGAAGCGGGGAGAGTTAAAATTGAAAATACGTTAAGGGGGAAGAGGTAGCAACCCCTTCCTGTAAAATATACCCTGCTACTGAAACAGCGGGTCAATGTCCTTTATTGTTTGGATCATACGAAGAGGACGTGGAAGAAACGGGGAGAGGTAAACTTAAAAATAATGTATGTTGCTGCTGCCGTGTAGCTGTGTTATCACAGAACTGACTCACCACTACCCTTGGCGGCGGGAGCGCGCCATGTGTGGCCAGGTCCGCCCTCTCCTGGATCTGTTCAGCCTTCCAGCGGAGGTCAACGATGTCTCCCTTGTAGTTATCGATATTCAGCTGCAGCTCATTCACTGTGGAAACAAAATAGAATTATCTTTCAACATGTTGAGTCTAGAATATCATTTACACTATTGGTTACAAGGTTGAAACATTCTTTGATATATTTATCTATTTGTACACTTGTAAGTGAAGTGTTATCACCTCCTAGGAAGTAGTTGGATTTATCTAGCGAATAGACCGTAACGTTATCAAATTCCTTCAAGCATAATACTGCTGTATATCCCCATTCCATTTATTTAATTGGACGGTTGCGACCTAAATTACATGTGTGTAACCCTGAATTTATGATTGGGCCATTATACAAAATGTAAAATGTGACTGCTGAAAAGACAACAAAAGACACAAAGCATATAAAGATCTTTTTGTGAAATTCGTATAGCGCAATGCCAAGTCGAAGGTCGCAGCGCGGTCGTACCAAGGTCGCCACTCTAGTGGATGAAATATCAAGACGATAACGCAACAACACGATGCAGAAATGGCATGGCGTATCTCGTCACCCGGGAATAATCTAGCGCATAAATTGTTACACGACACCTCATTCATGGCTGGCTACTCAGAAATGTGTTGTGCCGAAACAACGAGTTTAACAAAGTGGCCTGTTCATCGGCTGTAACCAGATATGATATCCAATGCTGGTATTGTGTACACTAAAGGTGGGTTCACACGTGCGTATACATGTATATTCAAGTCCGTATGAGGTCCGTATAATGCCGTATGAAAGTCTTAGCCTCTACCAGGCTCCATAGGTTGCTGAAAAAATAATAGAAATTTGCCATATATGGCCAGATATTATGTCAAACGATTCAGCTGGGTCGCAAACCAGTACTTGGCCAGCTAACTCCTCTGGCATGTTATGCATTAATATTTGTCCAATTTCTAGTACTAGCATTTTCTTAGCGACCTGAAGAACCTGGTAGAGGCTAAAAACTCCACACAGACCTCATACGGACTTGAATATATACGCACATGTGAACCCCTCTTTAAGGGTTATGTAGACATCAAAATGCTTCATTCTACTTTTTAAAATGTTTTTGTGCTCGTCTGGTACTTTCTATCTTTATTTGTGGATTAAAGATAGACGTCGACATGAACGATGATATTCTGACCTATTTTCCACTGCAGGTCCTCATATTCCGGCGTGTCCTCTGTCCAGGGCTGCTCACGATGTTCTCTTCTCTCTTTACGCTGTTGGAGGCTGGCCAGGGAATCTGAGAAGAAGTGGGCTTTTATACTCTTACGTGGTTATGGACCAGTGACCTCTTCGTCATTGTTGAACAATAAGAGTGTACATTACCTTGTCGAGAGTCGAGAGACTTTGAGAATCGTTACGTTACGTTTGTTTGTTTGTTTGAGTCAGGGATGTGCAGGCAGGCATTAGGTCAATTGTTACTGCCAATAGGTAGAGTGATATTCTAATAGGAAATGATGATGCATGTTGGTGACAGATTTATGTGCTTCCAGTTTCTACACAAAGTGACATTGTAACCTTAACCTTATAAAGATATAGAGATACAACATAGCAGATGTCAGTATCAAATCAAGTTAGTTTGTCACCTGTAATCTCCAAGAAGACGTAAGGCTCGGTTTAGTATTTCAGTCGTATTTGACATTTCCAATTTTATTCCCGTTTTCGCCCTACCCCGATACACTGAGCCAGACCCTACATCTGCTTGGAACAGTGCTTTTATCACAGACAGTACTGTTGTTATTTCAGTAAGCAAACAATGGCCGATTGAAAAGACCGAAAATATTTCCCTGTATTACTTGTATATCTTAGTACGTAAAACTGTGTATCTGTAAACGCATCTACTGTGCATTGTAACCGTTTGTATCGCTTATTGTGCAGTTACCAGGGCTAGCCATTTGTGATAGCCTCTGTCTAGTTGGGTAGCCCTGGCCGTATGTCTTTTTATACAGCCGAATAAAACAAACCAAATCAATTATTGAATTTAGTTACCAGTGCCGTTCCCACAGCATACTTCACAGTACGGGTATCGCCGCAGCGGGGTTATCAAGTCCTTGACGAGACCACACGGTTCGTCTACTGGTTCGTCTGCGGTACAGCAGGGACTGAGATGTCGGGGTGGGGATAGACTGTCCGTTATGGTCAGACCGGCGGGGCACGGTATGGAGCCCAACTTGTGAAAGTAGTGAACGTGTCGTTGGGTGGTTTTCTCTCGCCCTTTTCCTTGCGATGTTGTCGACGTTTTGGAGGACGTGCGATGATGCCGTAGCCGAGGAGAGATCTTGTTTTGAGCTGGAGCTTTCTCCTCGGTCTTGTTGTCTCTTGGGCTAGGGGAAGGGAGATATTGTAAATCATGAAGATCAGGCGATATTCCACACTCCTGAGTGAACATGTACGGGAGAAGTTTGGGCCTTTCACTTCCAGATCTTGGAGAAACTTTAGATTGGTCAGGCACTGTCAGCTTGTCGTTTGAGATTCGTGGACTTTCGGCTCTCGTCGAGGCATTTCCGTCGGAAGAGGTCTTTGTTTTTCTCTTGTGGTTGGCAGTACTACGACTGCTCGACGGTCTAGCCTTTGTCTTAGTTCGTCTCGCATATCCAGAGCTTGGCCGTTTGGCAGACACAGGTCTTGAATGCGATGTGACGTGTCTCCTTTGTTCTTGTGCCACAGAAGGAGAAGGGGCCCTTGGAGAAGTCTCTCTCGTCCGTTGTGTCTGACGTCTTGGGGATCTCAGTGATCCGTCGGAGGCTCCTCTGGCTTGATCACTGATCTTAGTCCGTGGACTTAGCATTTTCTTCTCAGACTCTGCGTGATTTAGAGAATAATATCACTGGCGACAGGGATGTCCCTGTGGCTCAACTGGTAGCAGCCTCACAGTTGAGCTCCTGATTCCGCTCAGTTGGCAGCAGTGTTTAAGTTTTGTAGTCAGGACATCTTGGTTGAGGCTGTACCTGTCTTTCAAAAGGGATATACAATGTGGGTCCCGTGTTCGAGGAGGTTCCTCTAGCACATTAAGGGGGAAGGGCTAGCAACTCCTTCCTGTAAAATATACCCTGCTACTGAAACAGCAAGAAAACTTGTTGTCTTGTGTGCCACTAGGTACTACAAGGGTCCGAAATAACGAACGAACGTCTCTGGCGACTATAACGACAAAGTGAGTTGCAGTTACCCTTTAGTATAGTAAATACAGATGTTTGAAAATGTGCTTGACATTTGTGCATTCAGACAATAGAGACGGGGAGTATTAATGACGCTGTATTCATGTGTCGTCAGGCTTTGGAAAGCTCTTTAACTAAGACAGGCACAAAGGGCATAGCTCCTCATCGGAGACAGATGCAAAGGTGAGGCCAGGTGACGTGATATTCCCTGGAGGCATTGCGAATTATACTTCCTGTTACCTTAGCATGTCCAGAACACAGCATCATCATCATCATTATCCGGGCATGCTGGTTGCACGGATGGACATGACTCTCTTCTTCCATCCTTCCCTATCCTCCATAGCCTTGGGCAGTTCTTCAGCCGAGCAGCCAGTGTCTTCACAAAGTTGATGTACATATGTTTTGCGTGGTCTACCTCTGTTTGCATGACCATGTTTGGGTGTCCACAGCAGAACGTCACTAATGATCTCATCTTTACTCCGCCATGCGTGACCTGCAAACCTCAGCCTTCTTTCTCGTATGACCTGAGATAACGGTGGTAGATCTCCATACAACAGTTTTTTTAAGGATGTGTTCTTCAGGAGGTGTTTAGATCGCATAATAGAACCAACAATTCCGCTGCTGTACCATGGAAAGCCGCTGGGGGCCCTTCATATAGTTTTATCCTCATTTTGCCAACACATACCAACAAATCAATAAAACAAACACCTATCCACGATTTTTTCTTGACGTATTCAACTACCAAACAGACAGACGGACACACGCACGTATACACACACACACACAAACACGCACGCACGGACACACTCACACCAAAGCTTTAGTATTGTAGTACAAATCTGCAGAAGTTTGAGTGCTGTGTGATATTTTGAAGGTTGGAAACACATGCTAGAAAGTTTTACTGGACAGACCAAATAATCTAGAATTAGACATTGACTAGCGCTTTAAAGGTAACTCTGAAAAAACACCAATCCGCCATATCGACTCTGATACCAGACATGTCACGTCGACCCTCTGTATTGGGTCCTGTGTTTTCTGTTTTTTTTGCATATTGATATTTTTTTCATCATGACTGCACTTGACGAACAGACAAACGGAGTCATCGAAAACAAAAGCCAAGAAACGGACAGCAAGTCGCTATAGCGATTCTGATAACAGACATGTCACGTCTACACTGTTTTTTCATCATTCATATTGATATTTTTTTATCATGACTGCACTTGACAAACAAACAAGCAGAAACACCGAAAACAAAAGCCAAGAAACAGACAGAGCGATTCTGATTAAATTAGATATGTCATGTCGACCCCTAGATTTGGACTTTTTTTACTTCTTGATGTCTATCTACAACATCTAGGCTGTCTTTGATACCCTCGGTACGTAGTATCAGTCTCTCGCCCACGTAACAGATATGTCTGGGTTAGCTCGACCCCCAACGTCATGGCTCAACACTTTGATGATCACATTTTTATATGTAATGTTACAGAAAGCTTTCTTCTTTTTCATGACTGTACTTGGAGAACAAACAGAAACACCGAAAACAAAACAAAGGCCAAGAAACAAACGATTAAAGATTCTGGTTAAAGATATGTCATATGGACCCCTAGATTGGGACTTTTTTTAACTTCATGGTGATTTCTCATCATGGCTGAGCTTAACGCCTTCGGTACCCAATATCAGCCTCCCGCTCACGTAACAGATATGTCTGGGTTGTCTTGACCCCCAACATCATGGCTCAACTCTTTCCTGATCACATCTTTATATGTAATGTTACAGAAAGCCTTCTTCTTCCTCGTGGCTGTACTTGGCAAACAGACAAACAGAAACACCGAAAACAAAAGCCAAGAAACAGACGATTAAAGATTCTGATTAAAGAGATGTCATATCGACTCCTAGATTGGGACTTTTCTAACTTCATGAAGATTTTTCATCATGGCTGTCTATGATGCTCTCGGTGCTCACGTAACAGATATGTCTGGGTTGTGTCGACCCCCAGCATCAAGACTCACCATATCACTGATCACATCTTTATATGTAGTGTTACAGAAAGCCTTCTTCTTATACAGAGCCGTCCCAGTATGGAAATGGTTTCCACCCGACACAAGTAACTTTACAGCTCCTTCTTGTCTTCATGCAAAACCTACCCTGTTTTCTATTATCCATATTGATACTTTTTCATCATGACTGTACTTGACGAACAAACAGAAACATGGAAAACAAAAGTCAAGAAACAGACACAGCGATTTTGATTGTACGAGTAGACATGTCATGTCGACCCCTAGATTGGGAGTTTCTTTACTTCATGATGTCTGTGCTTGATTTCTCATCATGGCTGTAAACTAAAAAAGGCCGGCTAAAATCTCTTGCGGCAAAATCTCAAAAGGCAGCTAATCAGACAGGCTGACAGAAGCAGGTCGGTGCCTTAGCACACTGGGCCGGGTAAAGCACCCCAAAGCCGACCAGCGGAGAATGGTACCCAGGCTATCTAGATTGGGACTTTTTCTTACTTCATGAAGATTTCTCACCATGGCTGTGCATACGGTACCTAGTACATGTGTATCAACCTCCCACCCACGTAACAAATATGTCTGGGTTGTGTCGACCCCAACCACCAAGACTCACCATGTCACTGATCACATCTGCATATGTAACGTTACAGAAAGTCTTCTCCTTCTTCATGGCTGTACTTGGCAAACAAAGAAACAAACAGAAACACCGAAAACAAAAGACAATAAAAACAGACGATTAAGGATCCTGTTAAAGAGATGTCATCTCGACTAGTCACTAGGTTGCATGATGTCTACAACACCATGCCTGTCTATGATGTAACAGTTACCTAGTATCAACCTCGTGCTCACGTAACAGATATGTCTGGGTTGTGTCGACCCCAATCGTCAAGACTCACCATATCGCTGATCACATCTTTATATGTAATGTTGCAGAAAGACTTCACATTCTTCATGGCTGTACTTGGCGAGCAGACAAACAGAAACACCGAAAACAAAAGCCCCCCAAAACGGTTAAAGATTCTGAATAAACTTGTGTCATGTCGACCCCTAGATTGGGACTTTTTACTTCATGAATATTTCTCATCATGGCTGTCTATGATGCTCTCAGTACCCAATATCAACCTCGTGCTCACGTAACAGATATGTCTGGGTTATGTCGACACCAATCATCAAGACTCACCATATTGCTGATCACATCTTTATATGTAATGTTACAGAAAGCCTTCTTCTTGTACAGAGCCATCCAACAAAAGCCAAGAAACGGACACAGTGGTTCTGATTAGAGACATGTCATGTCGACCCCTAAATTGAGACTTTTTACTTCATGAAGATTCTCATCATGGCTGTCTGTGATGTACCTAATATCAACCTCTCGTCCACGTAACAGATATGTCTGGGTTGTGTCGACCCCCATCATTAAGCCCCCACTTCACTGATCACATCTTTATATGTAAAGTCATTTTATATGTAACATCTTCCTTGTGTGTTTGTGTGTTTGTTTGTGTGTGTTTGTGTATGTGTGTGTGTGTGTGTGTGTGTGTGTGTGTGTGAGTGTGTGTGTGTGTGTGTGTGTGCGTGTGTGTGTGTGACGGCTCCCTCTTTGTCTTGTCCCTTATATAAACATATCGTGTCGACCCTGTTTTTCTTCTCCTTCAGGAGACTATGTTTTTGATCGAGATAGTGCTAGATACCAGGTGCCATGAGCTTCAGAACCTTATATAAACATATAAACATATCGTGTCGACCCTGTTTTTTTTTGCTCTTCAGACGACGATGTTTTTTATTGTGATAGTGCTAAATACCAGATGCCATAAGCCTCAGTCCTCTATCCCCAAAATCTCCCGAACGTACCAAGATATGTCTGGGTTTCTATGACCTTCTAGATCCACCTTTCCTCGATTGCATCTTTGTATGTAATTCTAGATCTGCCGTCTACCAAACCAAAATTTTGTATTGGCAACAAATATTTTTCCAGCCTCTGTAACACTTGTAGTGTAAACATTCGCAGGTGTATGAATTGCATGATACTATAGGTTTGAGTTCCCGATGGTGGGTTTATCTTATCATAGCTTTCTTCATGGGAAACAAAAAAAGTTGTGTCGACCCTTATTTTTTAACGTTATATTGGGACTTGTTTTGTTTGTATTTTTTTTCCTCAGGGGGTTATATTTTCATCGTGATAATTATGTGTTCCAGACGCCATGGGACCCAGGCCCTTATCTCAATCTCCGTGATTCTCACACGAACGTATCAAGATATGTCTGGGTTCCTCTGACCTTCTAGAGCCACCCTTCAATGATTATATCTATGTATGTAGGTCTAGATCTGCAGTCTACCAAACCAGAATTTCCTCTTGGTAACGCATATATTTTCTAGCCACTGTTACACCTGTAGCTAACTTTTGTAATGTTACATACATAAATTGTACGTTACAACTGTTTTGATGCATTTAATGGATTGTTTACTCTAAAATGTACTATTTTCCTTGAGACTTCCTTTTTTATATGAAGTACGAGAACGCTGCAGTTTTGTTTGTTGATTTATTTTGTCAATAGCAAATTGTATTCCACCTTTATTTTTCCTTATTTTTCTACGCTTATGGTGTTAATGTAAAATTTTTCAACCGATTCTTCTCACGGTGTGGTCGGTGTAACGTTGAACTCAGAACCAGCAGTTAGGTTACGGGTTAGATACTCGACATGCCCCAATATTGTGCATTTGAGAAAGTCATTTCTACGATATACCCACCAACCACTTTAGAGATGGTCAACATGACGACAAAATTACCTAATTGAGCAAATATGTTGTGTTGCATTCGAACGATTGTACCTGTAGACGTGATATTGTTGAGGTAGCCATGACTGTAGTTGTAGAAGTGAAACTTGTTGGAATGTTGCAAAAGTGGTGCCAATATGGAAGCCATGATTGTAGTTACCAACATTGTAAGTGATGCCAATCTACCATACTACTTGAATACACCAGCGGACATCTTGACAAAAGGAATTAATGCCTTGTTGGCTGTGATACCATGTTTTGTCCCTTTAATTCTTGTTACAACGTTTATGGTATCTTGTGTTTTTTTTTTGTGTACCCATCTTTTTTCGTCGCCCTATCTTGCTATTTTTACAGTCTGCTGAGGATTTACTTGCTGTGGCCTTATGTAGAATTGCCAGGAAGAGCCGAAATGTTTTCCAGACAAGGATGGTTTGGAACGTACGTGCACAAATTCCAATCGGGTACAACGTGACCTGTTGCTCACGTGTGACGAAAATAACATTTTGTTTTATGTATCTGGGTCTTCAGACAGACACTTTGCACAGATGATTGCGATGTGTTTTTCTCACCACGGTTTGGGGAAAACGATCCAGAATTCCGTATTGGCAATCTTACACATTTGTTTCACACAGATGTAGAGCCAGCATGACCCAGACGTCTCTGAGTCTTAGATAACGTATCAAGTACATGTACATGTAAACCACATGCCCGCCAGTAACCTTTTCAATAAGCAAACTAGAAACCTTAGAAACGTTTGTGAAGGTTAGACATCAAGCAATGAAGGATAAGTTTTTAAAGAATTCAATCTATAACACTGGGCAAGCTTTTGTTGCAAAATAACAGACCTAGACGTTGAACACTATGCCGTCCTTCTTCAGCGACAGACAATTAATGTTTTGTATGTAAGTATTTTCCGGACGGCATCCGAAACGGTATCTGTTATTTCTATATATATATAAAAAACTTGCTCAGGGGCATACTTTGTTTACGCCTTACAAAGAATCACTGATTGAAGAATATTCTATTAACTGTATTCATACGTGACTAGTGAAGCTCTACAACGATAGTTGCCGAGGGGTATACATTGAATCTAAAAATGTTCTGCATTAACGTATTGGTTTGGCTGTTCAGCACGCACAGCCAGGGCTGCCCAACTAGCCTGCGGCTACAACCAATTGCTAACAGTACAAATAGAATGGACAGAATAAATCAATAGAAGCATTACAAGTACATATAAATGGTCCAAAATAACGTCTACAGTGTCTAAAACCGTCAAACCTCTCAACTTTGCTAATTTCTTGAAGGCCATACCGTTATGAAGTAACGAAGCACTGACAGAGACGCAGTGAAATGAGGTACCTCTTTACTTGGTTATTTCAAAATATTCAAAATTAAAGAACACGCAATAACATTTGACACCGAAAAACACTGAATATCTGTATGCTGGACATGGGTCTACCGAAAGTGCGAAAAGGAACGAAAAGGAACGAAAAGGAACGAAAAGGAACGAAAAGGAACGAAAAGGAACGAAAAGGAAGGAAGTATGAAGCAAACTAAAATAAAATCAATGAGAATATAAGGAACCGGTACTGCGGGCGTTAGAAGCCTATAAAACATGTTTTAAAACGTGTTTTATTTTAGAATTTGGCAATATGACTTTTTTACGGCGCTGTTTTAGGCGGTTGTGCTTGTGTGGCTAAATTATTCTCTGAAGATCAGCGAAATGCAAGGAAACAGAACTGAGATAAGAAAGTAAGGACTAAAATTCAGTTTCCAGGTCATCCAGGAATAAAGTCATCCAGGAATAAAGCTGAATCTGAATCTCTTACTGGCGGGTGATAGATAAATATCGATTAACGTACATTTTCAGAATGATTCAAGATTGTAGCGTTGCTGTTGTATTTGGATGGCTTCTGTTCTCCCAAGATGGGAGCACCGCATGCAATTCTTGCGATTGTTTACGTCTAATAGAAATCCGGCCTGGAATGATATGCTAATAAACTGCTGCCCCACTAGCATGACAGCTCCCTTCAACAGGGCCCACAACATGTTTTTCTGGAGACTGGAGACATATCTTCTCGCTCGTTCACGACAAAAGAAAAGGTGTGAAAGGATAGGCATGTATACATTGTAGTGATTGTACCAAGGAGCTTTCATCACGTTGTACCATGAGTATTCATAATTTTGGCGGGAAGAAAGGACAACGTGAGGAATTTGTGCAAAGGATATTGGGAAACTACGGAGAGATTTGGCCGTTGACTCACGTCTCCCGTGCGGGTTCGACAGAAAAAGTCTTTGGAACCAGACCTCGAATTGAAATCAACGCGGTGTCCCGATTGCCCGGGGCCACATATAATTTAGGCCGGGACCACTAGAAAACGACTTTGTGGCATTTTTGAGACCGTAGAAAAATAATCTACACCAGAATGTCAACCCGTCAAACGTTTTTCAGGCGCGCTACTCAGCGGCTTTTACCCCCCTCCCCCCGAATTTGGTCTGTGACAGCCCGCGTGGGAACCCGAGACGCACTGATTCGTGACTCCGCCCATCGCCTTTGATTTGTATTTAGCTATTTCCACGCGTGCACTTTCCCGCCGGTTCGCCGTTTAACCATTGGAGCTCTAGGAATTTCGTGGAACAAGTCGCAAAATGCAAAAATAAAGTCCGTTGCAAATGCATTTGCCGATCACAGTGCCGTTACCTTATATTCCCATCGATTTTATTTCACTTTGCTTCATACTTCGTTCCTTTTCGTTCCTTTTCGCACTTTCGGTACTTTCCTTTTCGTTCCTTTTCGTTCCTATCCAATCTTTTCGTTCCTTTTCGCACTTTCGGTACTTTCCTTTTCGTTCCTTTTCGTTCCTTTTCGTTCCTTTTCGCACTTTCGGTACTTTCCTTTTCGTTCCTTTTCGTTCCTTTTCGTTCCTTTTCGTTCCTTTTCGTTCCTTTTCGTTCCTTTTCGCTCCTTTTCGTTCCTTTTCGCTCCTTTTCGTTCCTTTTCGCACTTTCGGTACACCGCTGGACATCGCATAGCTACACTGATTATAACATCCACCAACAAAGTCGATGAGGCACATTAAGTTAAGAACAGCTGTATTTCAGAACCAAGGACAGTTCTAATAGCTTTCGTAATGTCACAAACTGGCGAAAAAAACAAACAAACAAAAATACGACAATGATAGCACACTGTCATTTCAACCTTTCGAGACTAACAACCCAGGTTTTGGGTCTGAAATTATTCATTAAACACTGACCTATAATGCCTTCTTATATCAGTTTTATACTTCTGACCAAGGACGTATCTGACCTGGGTCAACCGGGTGTCCTACTTTTTCCAGACGTTTGACTGAGCACGTAGCTCGTAGACGTTGATTATCATGGTATATAAGGACATTTGTTTTTGATTCTATTGAAAGCTGTTAAAGGAGAACATAAGATACTTCTTCATCTTCGAAGAAATGAAATTCTAAGAGAAGGGAGGATATGTTTTGTAAAGAAAAATGTGCTATAGAAGAGAGGAAATTGTTTTTGTACCCCTTTTCCATTTCATTAAAGAGTATGCCATTTATGAAAGAAAGCATATGTCTTTGCATTTTAAACAAACATAGAAAAGGGCAGGTAAGGTCGTTCTATAGCGTTTTTAACGGCGTGGGGCGGTGGGTTGCTATCCAAGGCGAAGCCCATCTCCCTTAATCTCCAAGCAGATCTTGCTGTGGCAAATGAGAAGGAGTTTAGCCGGCAGAGGAGTTATTGGTCACAGCTAAACTCCTTCTCATTTGCCACAGCAAGATCTGCTTGGAGATTACATCTCCCTCTCCTTTCACTGCCCTGTTACCCTGGGCCTGTACCTCTCCAACCGAAGTCAGGTACCGATTTCTACACCGGTGTGAAGTGAGGAAGTCGTGTAAATCTAATCGTTCTGTAGGCGTTATGACGTCAGTAGTAATACACTGCAGCATGTTTTTCTGGCTGTGCCTCTACTGATCTACTACAGAGATCAGTCATTTCCCCACACGGGGGCGTCGTGGACTTCAGTTGACATTTTTTCTGACATTTGTGTTTTTCGTTTTTTTATGTAAACAACCGTGTTACACAACCACCACGAGCGCATTTCAACTGAATGCGCATGCTCCTTACTTTCACATACTCACATATTTTGATGTTTGAAGGCTTTTAATCGTACGCGGCGAACTGTATATTGGTTTCTATGAAGTTTTCTGGATAAAGTAATAGGATTGGAAAAAAATGTTGAACAAAATACAGATTTAGTCACACACACTTAATCAGATAACTAAGCTATTTTGTAAATAGGGAATAGCAACTAACGCTAGTACACATTTATTCCTGGGGTAAACTGTATCCGTTGTTTTTCAAAACAGGCATTTTGGGGATTTCAAGTCTACGGACGGTGGTTTTAAACTGCAATATTACAATTTGAAATCACAGGCCGTTGATGTGATATACCTAGTCACCATGTTTTGTCCATATTCTACGTACCCATCGTACTTTAAATGCGCGCTTTAAAAGTGTCCCTCAGACAAAGTTTGACCATCTACATGCTCTATGAATTTTCCATGAGGGTGGGGATTTTTTTTTCTCCTGACCATGAGTTAACCTCTGGACACTTGGTCTTTTTATTCCTGTCATGTTGGAGTTTCTTCTGCTACCTATTTCCATGGCAAAAAAAAGCGCAGTTTCCACACAGGATTCAAGCCGGAGTTCTGGCCTCCATACCAGGCTATCTGGGCCTTTTTCCCTCATAATAAACTTCTGTTGGCCATTTCTTTTTGTACTGGGTTGCCGCCAGTTGGTAGACACAAACGACCCAGTACAAAAAAGAAATGGCCAGCAAAAGTGTACTATGAGCAAAAAAGGCCCAGTCTGCTATGGAGGCTACCAGTCGCAAATTTTTCAAGGGCAGTGTCAGGTGTTAGCCAAACACTCCCATTTCTTAACAAAATACGACTGTTCACCTGTTCTAACATACGTACAAAAAGGAGTTGTATATTTCTTTACTTGGAAAATTCTGTTCTATATAGAATGGATGTAGGATATTTTTTATGTACAAAAGTTTGGTGAAGTGATCCACCAATCCGTAGGTCAATCTAAAATGGGGTCATCGAAAAAAAGTGTAGTGGCACGCCGCTGGATCCATTGGAAATCTTATTTAGCTGGAGTGGCGTAACCGGAAGGGGTGGGGACCGGTATACAAAACGAAGTATGGGAGAGTTGGGGGTCGTTTTAACCAGACTTCTACAGTCAAACTTGGTCTAAAACAGAGACAGTTAGTGCTGTTTATATGACTCGGATAGTCAATGGACGTCGGCTACTCCACAAAACAGAATCATTGTCTGTACCGGTACCCACCCCTAGTAACCCTTCGGTGCAACACACCAACTTCGCGAGCAATAGGCGCGGCAGCAGCCGGTTTAAAGCATAAATTGTTACCAGGTAACGTAAACAATCACTTCAAAGTGCTAGCTTGGAAGTACCAGTATTAGAAGTACTTCCAAGCGCTAACTACGACCAACACAAGACAACACTACTAGCCTTGAATACCTATGTTTATGTAAAATATGTGTACAGTGCCGACAATGCAACGAGTTCTAACAAGCGCCAACTCAGCCTCAGATATGAAAAACAGAAAGTGTGCAAGGTCCCTTAAGGACAGTAGGAAGGACAGGTACTCACGTGAAAAAGGAGCAAATGTAGGATATAGCGAAACCAACTTTTACAACAAAAAAAAACATTTCAATACGTGAAGCCATTCTTGCTTTCTGTCAACAAACTGAAACGACCAATTCATATCACGCCAATTTCTATATAAGTAGTTGCAGTAATATACAATTAGTCATAGATAGACAAAAAGAACAACACGAATTGAAGGCCACGCCCTCGTTCTACGTCATAGAGCGCACAGCCGTTGCCATAACAACGGCTATTGGAGATATCTTAACCGTAAATCATTTTGCGTTTTTTTTTACAAAATATAAAGAATCTTCTTGTGTCATCTTTAATTTCTTTCTTTCATTCAATATATTATATGTATAGTTCTATGAGGATAAGTATACAGTTTGTTGCTGCATTCATTTCTTGAGAGGGTTGTCGGGATCAGTTGCCTTCTATCTTCCACTATCTTTTTTTTTTTGCGTAGGCGAGGATAATTGTCTGCCCTTCGACATGTTTTTCTTACGCCTACCTGTTTAATAGTCATGTGTGTGTGCGTCAGAACCAAGCAATCAAACGTTGCGGGGTGCACATATAGCAAGCCGTGCGACCCTCCGGGACCACACTTTCTCGCCGCTCTGCTTGGAAAAGGTTCAGACTGGTGACACAGCGTGTACAAGCTTAAGCGTGTACTGAGGAAAGATCGTGAGTGCTTGAACAGTACACAGAGAAGAGTCGACAACGATCAGCTCTAGACCAACTGCAATATGTAAGTAACTTTAAATGCTTTAGACGTTTATTTTTTTTCCGTAAACAATATCTAATGATGGAATAGATAAATGTTCAAGAAAGTATCTTTCACACCGATTTCTAGCTTTGTAATCATTATAAAACATACCATATCATTGTGTGTATTTGGACCCTTGACAACTTTTCGGTGAGCTTTTCTCAGGTAAAATCTGCCTGAATTTACGGGAAGAAACAGGTTTGATGTACTTTTTGCTAGCTTGGGGGAATCGATTCCAATCCTTTTTTGCTGCTTGCGTTGTGCTTTTTTCCAACATGCCTCGCTTAGATATACAGTTGCACTGTCCAAATCTTGCACAAACGTTTCGTGATGTGAACTTTTACAAAGAAATTGTTCCGCCAGTTCATTCTAGTGACGCTTAAGAAGAGTGATAGATGTCACTTGAAACATCCGGATGTAAATTTCCGTTTCTTATCCAGTTGCAGATATTGTTTACCTGCACGCCTACTCTCATAACCGTAAAAAAATGAGAGTCAAACCTCTATGAGCAAAAGACACCGACACACTTGTGGTCCGCTTTGATATATGAGAGTATTGACACCACCATCTCTCCCTTGCCACATGTACAGAGTCAGAGAGATAGGGGATATGTACGAGTGTTGATATATGAGAGTACTGGCATCGCCGTTTCCCTTGCTACATATAACACTAAGAACAGTACACATGCGTACACATGTACAAAGAAATGAACAGTCAAACCTCTGTGGAAAAGACACCAACACACTTATGGTCACTTTGATCTATGAGAGTATTAACATCACCTTCTTTCCCTTGCCACATGCACAGAGTCAGAGAGATGGGGGATATGTACGAGTGTCCCCAGCCTGTGCGGGTGGCGGTTCAGGTCCCACCCCGGGCCGCTCCGCCCGTCAGCCGGTACGGACCCACCACCGCTGCGCCTAAGCGCGACACCAAACTGCCAGGTAGGTGCAATAGTGGATTTTGGTTTGAGGTTATATTTCTGGCCGCTTGTGTGTGTGTGTGTGTGTTTGTGTGTGTGTATGCATGACAAATTTTATAGTTATTGGTTATTTTTATTGTAGTATATTGTAATGTTTCTTGTGATGAATTCTTTGTATGTTCGTCCGCATTTTGTAGGGTCTGCCGCTACCAGCCCAAAGCTGCCTAGGCAGACCCGGGCCCATGTAATGACTTGGCTCATCGTCAATAAAGTCAAAGTGTGTGTGTGTGTATGTGTGTGTGTGTGTATGTGTGTGTGTGTGTGTGTGTGTGTGTGTGTGTGTGTGTGTGTGTGTGTGTGTGTGTGTGTGTGTGTGTGTGTGTGTGTGTGTGCGTTTGTGAGCAAGCTTAAGTCAAGAACGACTGGATGGATTGATAATCATATTTGGTATGTTAGTAGTGTGTGACAACAACTGGAAATGGTTAGATATGGGGCCCTCTAGCGGCTTCCCTAAGTACTGCAGCGGAACGTCCGGTTTTGGATATCTCGTGTTCTGGACATGATATGTGATCACGATTTTGGGTGGTAAGCTGTTGTTAGCTTTTAAAGTTGTTTTTGTCATCTTTTTCGTTGTTTGTTTGTTTATTTCGCACCACCAGTAAACCACCCTTATGCGTAACACCCTAGGTTTGTACAGTAAGTGTTAGCTGCTTGAAACCAAACTGTAAGGTTTGATCCGCTCACACCGAGAAGGACCCCTTGTCTTTTCGATAAAAGTGGTGGGTTCTTTAACGTGATCGAGTTGTGGCTCTCCGCAAATCATAAACCTCCATTAAACGTCCTATCCTAGGAATATTCCATGCCAAAGCTAGGTACATTTTGTACTCGCAAGCGCCATAGTCAAGTGAGAAAATTGGTGTGAAGTGCCTTTCCCAACTGCACAATATTGGGACATGTCGGAGATTAGAACTCAATACCCCCAGGTTCTAAGCCGACAACATTGACCACAAAGGCCACTATGTAAGCTTATTTTCAGGATTGCTGTAGAGACCAGTTTTGTATCTGTATTATATGTATATAGCCGGTATAACCGCCCTTCGGCATAACACACCAGCTTCTGTATCTGTATCTATATAGCCGGTATAACCGCCCTCCGGCGTAACACACCAGCTTCGCAGGGGCTAGGCACGCGGCGCTGGTTATATTACACTGAATGACCCATCAGACCTGACTTTCGCGCATCTATTTGCAAGCGTTCTTTAAAACTATCCAGAGAAAATGGCCCTACTGTGCTTGGTGATAACAAATTCCACTCTGCAATAGTTCTGAGTTTTGTTTAAAGTATTCATGCTCACCGGGGCCACTGCAGACGGAATCCATTAATCCCCAGCCCTGGGTACATGAATAATCAAACTTCTGCTGAAACTGATTTTCGGCTTTTCTGCTTACAGCGCTTTTTGATGTAAACAAGCGCCACATGAAAGACTTTTTGCGAACTTTATAAGGACACAACAAGCACAATTCGGTTAACTGCGCATGCTCCTGTTTTTGATGTCCAGCCGGCCTCCGTCATACCTTTAATCATACTTCAAGGTATTCAGTCTTACACATCTCGTAGACTATTTTCGAGGGAAACTGTTTGAAGAACGGAGTTTAAAGCATGTGAATTGAGCCACACTTACCCAGAAATCAATCATTGCATAACGTGGCACATGAAAGACGTTTTGTGAACGTAATAATGACACAACAAGCACAATTCGGTTGACTGCGCATGCTCCTGTTTTTGATGTCCACTCCGTCATAGACTCATACCCTTGAAGAAAAGAGTTAAAAGAATGCGGGTGGACCCACGCCCAGAAATTAATCATTGCATAAGGTGGCTGTTGGGCGCTTGTTTGTTGTTATATCAGGACACTGTATGTTGTTATTCTGTGCAAAACTTCTAATAATGTCAGGTTTTGTTCGTATTTGCATGGACATCATGTCCTTGATATATATATATATTTCATGTGCTAGAGAATACGTACTGGGTTTTACTTTTCCGTACTACTTACGTTTTATATATTTTTTCACTGAATTTGTTACCGTTTATCAATACGTACCGCACCTGCTGGATGTAGTTTCAAATTTTCCACCATAAGGTTAAACAATTATGACTGCTTCTTCTCCTCTTTTATTTTTATATTAAAGTTTTAGCATTTTTATCCCAGACTTCACTCCCATCCATAATTTCTAAGGCACGTTGGGGGTATATGAATAACGAAACTTCTGCACAAATTAATTTTAGGTCTTTCTCCTTTCCTAATACAGCGTTGTTTAATGTAAACAAGCGTCACATCATATGAAAGACGTTTTGCGAACTTTATAAGGACACAACATGCACAATTCGGTTGACTGCGCATGCTCCTGGTTTTGATGTCCACCCGGCCTCCGTCATACCTTTAATCATACTTCAAGGCTTTCAGTCTTACACATCTCGTAGACTATTTTCAAGGAAAAATGTTTTCGAAGAAACGAGTCAAAAGAATGCGAGTTGAGCCACATGTACAGTTACCCAGAAATTAATCATTGCATAACGTGGCTGTTTGGCGCTTGTTTATTGTTATACCAAGCGCTGTACATTGTAATAGACTACGGTCAATGTCTTATGTAGACTGTTTACCAGGAAAAATGCTTGAAGAAAAGAGTTAAAAGAATACGAATTGAGCCACACTCACCCAGAAATTAATCATTGCAGAAAGTGGCTATTTAGCGCTCGTTTGTTGTTGTATAACGTTAAGAACGCCGTATGTTGTAATAGATTTGTGATAAACAACCTGTAATGATAGGTTTTGTTCGTATGTCCATGGACATATGCCCTTAGATATTCCTCTTTTAACTTTCGGGTGCTAAAGAACACGAAATGGTTTTTACATTTCTTCACCGAATTTGTTACAGTTTTCAATACGTCACTGTAGGATGTATTTTCTATTCTTCCACCATAGGATTGAAATAATATGCCGTTTCTCTCCCACTTTTGTATTTATAACTTCTAGCATTTCTATCCCTAAGCAATAATCCACACCATGCTTTCTAAGGCACGTCGGGCCACCCTATCTAGTTTATCCCCATTTGGTTTTGGGCCTTCTTTTCCCGTAATGGCAGGGGATCCATACTATATACTTAGAAATCTTCTTCATCGAACTGTAATGTCAGTCCCAGTCTTCACCTGCTTCTTCCGTCCTCCTACGCACCGTGCCCCAATAGGCAGTTTGCTAGTGCCGTTGGGGGATTATGCGTAGGAGGACGGTTTCTCATATCCCTGTAGGAGTTACAATTCAATTAGATATTTTCCTACTCTGTCGGGTGGATAGATTAGCATTTTTTTTACCCTTTTTCTTTTACCATTTTTTTTAGAAAACGAAATTTTCAAACCTTAAGGTGGAAAATTAGAAAATACATCCAGCAGTAACGGTACGGTTTAATTTTGATAAACGGTGACAAGCGTTTGTTTTGCGGACATCTCTGATGGCATTCTTCGCAATTTCAGACAGAACTTCAACAATCTTAATCTTCGTTCGCATTTCTCTATACTTTGTAATTGTAATTGTATCCACTGTGTAATTGTATCCAGTGTTCACTGCATTTCAGTCCTACGACTGCAAGATTGATATCTATGTCAAATAAACCATTCATATACTTCAGGAAATAGAAAAAAAAACACCGTTCCTCTTTTCTTCGTTAACTTTTGTGTTCCCTTGTTTCTATCTCCGCTCCAGCTCCCCGGACGGACCCGACCAGCTCCGATGACTACGAGTGCCCGGCGGCGGTGGTCATCCGCCCGCAGCCCGTACGTACGGCTCCCATGGTGTCGTCTTCGCCTAGGCCCATCCACCGAGCCAACAACTACCCTGCCGGAGGTATGGATTCTTTCTATCTCTCCCCCCCTCTTTCTCTCTCTTTCTCTCTCTCTCTCTCTGGAGATCCGTCTCTCTTTTTCTATCACTCCTCCTTCCCGCTCTTTCTCTCTGTCTCTCTCGATCCAACCTGGATAACAACCGAGATTTACTTCCGGACGTTCGGGTGACAACCATCACTCTTCCTCAGTGTCATTAGAAGAAGGGTGATGGGTGTCACTCAAAACGTTCGGAAGTAAATCTCCGTTTTTATCCAGTTGTAGATATTGGATTGCACTTAAACGTTAAATATTGTTTACCTGGATGTCTAACCTTTATAAACGCAAAACGGTACATATCATGCTTTTCTACTGTACATGCAGCCCAGAAGAGGACCACAACTGCTAGAATTCTCTCTATCTCTTTCTTCCTCTCTTCTCTCTTCATGTGGATCAAAATATAAATATTGTTTACCTGGATGTCTAACCTTCATAAACGTAAAACGATATTATGCCTTTCTACCGTACAGCCCCAAAAAGGACCAATTCGTCGGGCGAGAAGACCAGCTACCGGGCCAGCTTCCTGATCTTCACCCTGCTGATGGTGCTGTCCGTCAGTCTGCAGGTGTCTGCCTTCATCCTGTCCATGTCTGCCGGGAACGACGCTGAGGAACTACGCGAACAGGTACAGTGGTTTGGTTTAATACAGATCTCCATTAATGACTGATATGTCACCATACTTCCTGGAGTCCGGGTGATTTGTAGCGAATCACCAATTCTAGACGGAAGGATTTGCACCATCGCACGCCGCACCATCGCACGTGTGGGGTTCTTTAAGTAACGTGCGTGGGGTGTGGCTCTCCCCAAACACGGGACCTCCATTTAACTATCCGTCCTATCCGAGGGACGGCCCTAGCACTAGGCACTCATTTTCACCTGAGTAAAGTGAGGAAAACCGTGTAAAGTATCGGCGACACCGCAGGGTCCGAACTCGAGAGACCTCTCGGTGCCCAGCCAAACTTGCTACCGCTGCGCCACACGATCTCACTGGGCATCTCATACTCTTCAAGCACACGTTGATGGGGTTTAAAATCGTGACCCCTCTCCTTATATGTCGTCTTTTCCCGTCAGCTATCTCCAAGCAGAGTTTGATAGGGGAAAACCGTGATCGTTTTTTTATATGCTGTCTTTTTCTGTCGGAGATCACCACCAAGTTGGTTGCCGTCTTTTTCTGTCAGAGCGTCTTTTTTGTACGTCCCTGTGGCCTATCTGGTAGCAGCTCTTACAGTTGAGCCCATAGTTCCAACTTAGAGATCCCCATCACGGGATCGGGATTCTCGGTTGGGGCTTCACCTGTCTTTCGGAAGGGACATAAGTGGGGGTCCTGTGTTCGAGTTATTTGTGTGCCTTGTGCTGGGCTAGAACCCATCTCTTTAAAAATGTACCCTGCTTTAGAAGCAACACACTTGCTGACCTATTCAACACTACAACAACAACAAGAAAAACTTTTTCGTACTGTACCTTATTTTTACTCCCACTTTCATAACCTCCTTGTTCTGAGAGGTCAAATAGGAAACAAGACTGGCAATAAAAATGTATTATTGCCATGACGACGATACAACAATACAACAACGAGTACAACAATACAGCTCAAATCAGAAATAGACTGGAACTTCCCTGTCGCACTATCCCTGGCACAATATACTAGCCCACCTGTAGCATAAACCTACAGCCAGAAATGTACTATCCCCGGTACAGCACAATGGTCTGCCAGTGACCTAAACCTACAGCTGAGCACTACAGAAGTATTTCCTGTCTGCCTCTGGCGTATGGCTTGAACAAGCTCTAGAAAAGAAAATGTATCCTTCATAACATAACATAACAACCAAGACAACTTGATCCATTGTGCAGAGTTTCCCTGTCTTACCACTAGTTTCAAAGGACAAATTCCTCCAGGGATCCAGTGTGACCTACATTCCACCATTGCATACCAGAGATACATCTGGAACAGATTTAGGGGGGAGGGGGGACTTGCATACCCAGCATACTGTGGAGTACTAGCATTCTTGGAAAAATGCCTGTGCAATTCCTAGAATTTTTGCAGACTGAATGCAATATATACCACTTGACGACTCCCCTGAGGCGTCGTCAAAAAATCAATAAAACATGACACGGCGCCAAAGGATGTTCCTGCAGAAGATTGTCTGGGTTTGAAATATGTTTGCCCAGAGCATGTAAAAACCATGAATAAAAACAACAGCCGTAGCCATAGGGATTACTTGAAAGGTCATTCACCGGGCCAGTCACCAGACGTTCTTGCACAACAAGGTGGGTAGAAAAAAAGTCAGCCCAATTTCATTTACACAGGAACATGTAGCAAAAGTGGTTACTTGATAATCAAAACAAAAGATAGAAGAGTGCAATGAAGTTCTACCCTGTCACTGGTACTGGACATGTTAGATCTACATTTTCCCCTGTCCGTGTACTAAATGATATATCTCATCTAATGTTGGCCCTGTCCATGGTACTGAAGGACATGTTAGATCTACTATTACCCCTGTCCACAGCACTGAATGGCATATCTCATCATCTGTTGGCCCTGTCCCTGAAAAACATGCCCTTTCCCTGGTACTAAAAGGCATATCATATCCACTGTTGTACCTGTCCCTGGTACTGAATGACAGGTTAAATCTACTTTTGGTCCTGTCCTTGGTGCTGAATGACATGTTAGATCTACTGTTGTCCCCAGGCCTGGCACTGAATGACATTTTTAATCTGCTGTTGTCCCTGTTCCTGAAAAACATGTTAGATCTACCGCTAGTATTGTGCTCTGGTACTGAAATGTATGTTAATTCTACTATTGTCCCTATCCCTGAAAGACAAGTTAAATTCGCTGTCCCTGATACTGAAAAACATGTTAGGTCTACTGTTGGTCCTGCCCTTGGTACTAAATGACATATCAGATTTACTCTTGTCCCTGAATGACATGTTACATGTTAATCTACTGTCATCCCTGTCTTTAGTTACTGAATGACATGTTAGATCTACTATTTCCTCTGTCCATGGTACTGAATGATATGTTAATGTTAGATCTACTGAAGGCCTTGTCCCTGGTACTAAATAACATGTTAGATTTACTATTGGCCCTGTCCCTGGTACTACATGTTAAACTACTGTTGTCCCTGCCCCTGAATCACATGTTAAATGTCTCTTTCTCTGGTTACTGAGTGTTAAAGCTACATAACAGTTATTCCTGTGCTTGCTACTGGATGACATTTAAGAGCTACACTTAACATTTGTACAGGATTCATGTCAAGTGAATGAATCATACCAAGTCAAATATCACAGAATATTCTTATTATTTTGTTGGTGGCATAGATGTATGCTCCATTCTACTTGAAATGTGTGAAATGTGTTTTTAAGGGGCAAATCTTGAAAAAAAATAGAAAAGGGTAAAGTTGTTTGCCATAAATGGCATTTTTGTTTACATTGTTGTTTTTTTTCTCAAATCTTCCTACAGCAAAAGAAGTTTCAACTGAAGACAGAGGGACGCTTCAAAGCACTGGAAGCTCAACTGGCAAAGCAGAAGGCAGCCCTTTCTAAGGCCCAGAAGGTAGAGGATGGATTCTGAATTGTCAGTTGGAAGTAATTCATTATGAAACAAGTAACATCTGTTCAATACAATACACAGTTTTGTGCAAAAAATCTTCATTTGTCTCCTTTTTATGTGTTTTTGTTCATACATGCACTTGCAGTGTGATCTCAATCTATTTAACTGGTCATCATGCATTAATTACAGCATTAGGATACCTATAGGGGTTTCCCTTGTTTAAGGGGTTTCCCTTTCTTCCTCCCTTCATGAGGAAATTAATAAGAAAATGCCCCAAAATAACATCATTATTGTTTCAACTACATACTTTCCTGACTCTAGTATTGTCATGCTCAGCATGCTGGACCCACTGAGAAACCAGAAGGTGAAGCAATGACCACGGCCACAGCCTTGGAGGATGCGGCCATGAACGTGGAGAAGATCCCCACGGCCAAGCAGCAGAAGCGCCTGACCAGGGCCACCCCCGACGCCAAGGCTGCCCCCCTGCCTCTGCATGCCACCACCCCGGAGCCTGAAGCACAGGCACCCTTCGGAGGCATCCAGTTGGACTACATGATGGACAGCTGTAAGTCAAACTTAGCCTCCACCAGGCCATCCCTTAAACTGCCAAACCCGGATATATCTGGCACACATATAACGTTACATGCCCTGTGTGCCGTGCCCGGATATGTCCGGGATAGTGTATTCCCCCAAAGTAGCAGCTTTGCGCGCGCGTAGTGCACGAACCCCGGAAATAGGGACTTCGGCCTTGTTCGGGGGGTTCTTTTTGGAGGTCAGCAGCCAACCCTGGCACTTATAGCATTTTATAGGGCTGAAACTCTGGCAGTTTAAGGGTTAGGCCTAGGTCCCATTTCCAAACCGGGCGCCGGCTGGGATGTTTGCGGATAGAAAAAAAAAAGTGTTTACCAAGGAATGCGCACAAATTAACAATAGTTCACCTTTATTCACATGGTAATCTATTTCCGTTCTTTTAAAAAAACGAGATATTGAGGGATATCTAGTCGACAAACGTTGGTTTCAATTTGCAATATTTTCATAGCATTCATAGCAACACTTGTTGTCAACGTGATATACCTAAAAATTTTTTTATATACAATGGATGAAGGTTACCATGCGGATAAAGGTGAACTAGCGTAATGCTCATGAATATTTTTGTAGGTTCTGTGTGTTCTGCTGCCTTTTATATCATATTTTTTGTTTCTGAAAGCTACCCGACTGGGCCCCTGGAAATTGGGACCTAAGCCTTAGAGGGGTACAGGGAGAGTAGAACTTTGGAAATTGGCCAGGAGAGTCAGTCCGCGCTAAGGTTAATGTCTCCCCGCTGGCTAGCGAAACTCCCCTGGCAAATTATGCTCCATAACGTTATAACAGTTTGTTATAACAGACACTATGTCAAACCGTCCTTGTTCTGGCTGAAATTTAGTTTCATTCATGTCTAACATCTTTGAATAGGAAAACAGTGAAACCTTACCAAGTACACTGATCATACCTTCACCTGTAAGTCAAACCATCCTTGTTCGGACCAATGCACTAATTGGAAGAAAAGTTGGCATACATTATGTTATTGCCACTTCACCTTTATCTGCAGGGTAACCTATATTCGTTGTTTTTCAAAACAGGGTACTTAGGGATATCAAGTCGACAGATGGTGGTTTCAAACTGCAATATTTCAAAGCATTGCAAAGTAAAACCATTGACTAGATATCCCTTAAAACTGTTTTTTGAAAAAACATGTAAAATGAATACAGGTTACCCCACAGATAAAGGTGAGCTAGCATTACCTGTTGAGTTACAGGTAACGTTACATGAGTGATGTCGTAAGTAACTGGTTTGCTCTCCTTCACAGTTGCAAAGGAGGACTGTGCTGACTGGTACATGGCAGGCGTCATTGAGGACGGCCCACGGTTCATCCGGCCCAGGGGTACTCGCACCAATCAGGAGGTGTACTGCCACATGGACCAGGAGGGGGGATGGACTGTCATCCATGCTCGCAAGGTAGCCAGCACTCATGGTTGTGAATTCCAGCACTATTTATTCACCAATCTAATGTTTCATAGTTTATAGTTTATTCATAGTTTATTCAGAAAAACAATCAGCATCGCAGTCAGTAAAAAAACAAACTGAATATCACTGATTTTACAACTTGTTACATGGTGAATACAGAAATATATGTATATACATTAATAAACAATTACGAATACATGACGCAGAAACACCTAAAACAAAATTGTACGTAATGCCTTACAGAGAACACTGAAGTAAGGACAGGAACACCATACACACTAAGTAGCACTAAAACTAACACTTACAGCAACAGAAGAGATATTCATGTCTGGATGTTGAGATCAAAACAAGTTGAACCAGACACCTAGTAATGGCTTGGTTACTAAACACTAGGCCTGAAAAAATTGGTGTTTTGGATCATAGTCCTGGAAAAAATAGGGTAGTTATACAACATACATGTATGTACATTAGAGATTTACTAGTAGTATAAGTAGGTTTACTAGATTCAACAACTTTATCATTCATTTCTCATGTCCCTTTTCGGGGATCAACAACCCAAAGAAGGCTAGGGTTAGTCAGGTAACAGGGAACACAACATATTTTTCCTTGGCCTTGTGAGTTTGGATGTTGAAACAGGATTGTTGTGATTTTGTAATCTGACTATTATTTGCTAAGTTTGATTTTTTGCTAAGATTGATTTCGCTAATGTCTGGGGATTCCCCCCAGAGCCACATTGAAAAACACTGATTGAAGGCGATATGTATTTCTCTGATTAAAGAAATAAGCAAACAAACAATGTACAATATATAATTTAAAAAAAATGCTCAATTTGTATTCATGTTCACCAGGGATTCAATCCAGGCCTCTACCATGAGCCCTGGTACATCTTCAAGAAGGGCTTCAAGCTGGAGGGCTGGGAGTCCTTCTGGCTGGGGAACGACCTGATCCACAACATCACCCGCCAGACGACCTACCAGCTCAAGGTCATCGGAACCAAGGACGGAACCTACCCGACCGTGGCTGCACGGTAAGGCCCGCTTAACTCGCGTTTTCACAAACGATTCCAAGCGTTCTCAAAAACACTTTCGAAAAATGTTTCGATAAAGATGCTCAGAGGCTCTTTAGATAGAATTCTTCAAACCTCTTCTCACATGTTTCAACAACTCCCTATATCATAACCCTATAAACCCTAATGATGGGGGGGTCAGAAGATGGGGTATTTTAGCTTTAGGGGCATCGAAACATGGGGGTGTTGTCTCCAATAGAAGCATGTACTAGTGCTTAAAATTGACATACAAGTGGTCATACACATCAATATATATTATGTGTAGAATATAAGTTACATATTACGAAAATAATTTCATCATGTTCAATATAGGACATAGGAGAATACTTTCCCACAAGCAGTAGGTACTTACTTTGCTCATGTTTCGATGTCTCTCAGACACCTTCCTCAGAGAGACATTGAAACGTAAGCCAAATAAGTAGCTACTGCTTGTGGAAAAGAATGCTCCTGATCTCCCTATATCCTAAGTTAAATACTATAATCATACAAGTATGTTTATTATTATTCCAGTCATACAATGTTCCGTGTTGGGAATGAAGAAGAAGGCTACCGACTGAGCCTGGGGGATTTCATGGAGGGCGATGCTGGCAACATCCTGGAGATGTACGACGGACAGCCGTTCGTCACCGCGGATAGAAGGATGGAGCCTGATGTTCCTGGGTGGTGGGCATCCATACATGCTCTGGGCCAATGGCTCCGCAGCTATGCCCCAGGCATGCCATTTGTGGACATGGTGGACCTTAAGATGATGATCAAACCGACTTAAAGGTTGCGTACTTGACTCATTTGGTCTTGCTTAATTGTGATTGGCCAAACTGTTTAAATGAAGACACCATATTGTCTGAAACAGCTACATGTAGGTCAATCGCATGGCATTTCCCTTAATAATAGCCTCAATTGCAGGTTCCTGTTGGAATTGTGTTTCTTTTCTTATCACATGGTTTCTTATCACATTCATATTGGGGAGTTGGCCATCTATTGATTCAAGAACATGTGAGAGATCAGAAAACAGAACCGAGCAGCCTTTGTAAGGGCACGGTCACATAGGTCATGCGATTATTGTACGATTTTGATGTCATGGATTTACAAACAGGCTGTGACAGAACCAACCACCGACATGGATCCAAAACAGCATTTTTGTGTACCAAGACAGTTGAACTTTGCAAGAGACGTACGTTTTTGTCCTCCCAAATGCCCAAAGTTAGCGATCGTACGACAATTGCACGACCTTTATGTGACTATGCCCTAAGTACTGCTTCTCCTATTGGGTCAGTTAGTCCTCACTCTTAGTGAGCAATGTTTCTGACTCAGGGACAAGAGATGCCATTACAGTTGCATACAAATGTATGTATGTAACATGCAACTCCAGAGTGGCCTTCAGATCACACCTTGCACCTTGTATATGCCTTGCACCTTCAGGTCTTGTACGTGGTAACTGGTAACCATTAAGTAAAAAAAGAATTTAAAAAAACAACAGAAACAAAACGGCACAAATCAGAAAAAAAGCCACAGAAAAAAAACTAGCCACTATAAAGGCTTCTGCAGGAGGCAGAGGATCATTATCTCATTATCACTGTATAGTTTGAAATGCTGTCAAAAAATCTGAACTTCATGACATGACAATCATTTACATTGATGAAATTGTATTTTTATAAGCTTGAGATGACAAATTTTGCAAAGGAAATTGTCAACATGGGCTCCCAAACAATGAGAATTTAAAGCTGAAGACAGTCTTGGATACTTCATGGAGAATCTTGTATCAATGTGTGACAATTTATTTTGCTGTGGTGTTTTGGAGTTTGACACCTTTTTTTATTATGATGTAACGTTACATAGTGTAGACTTTACCATCTTTCTTGTTTAATTTTTTATCAGAGATGTCAAATGATTGCAAAATGTCATTATTATCTATGACTGAAAGACTGTATGAAAGATCTATTGTACAATCTAAAACAAAACTTTTAAAGCCTGTTGGCTGAATTTCACTTTTTTTAGCAGAATATTCATAGAGCTCACAATTTAAAGCCTTTTCAATACTATATCTACGTCAAGTGTTGACAATTTTTCTACCATTGCCTTTAGATGACGTTGTATAACAGAAAATTTTGTCCTTTGTTATTCATGCATAATAATGTGTATAGTCGAAGGACACTTTAACAGAGATTTGCGCATATCTGTATGAACATACAAAGTGTACTTATTATTTAAAAAATAATCATAATTGCAATGTAATATAATATATAATATAATGTAACATAATTACTATAATTTCAAATTGCACCTATTCTGTTCTCATGAATTCTCATCTGTTCCATAGTGCGTGGTGTCTAACTAATTTGTGTCTGAATAGCAAATAACTAAAAGATGAAAAAAATTGTATGTCAGGTTCGGAACAATTACGGGTGATTGTACAGAGAAGGTTCTAGTTGCTCCAGATTTAATATTCATTGATTTGTTATAGATGATTGAGCATGCAGAAATTGTCTACCATGCTTTTGTAATATTTCAACAAGAGTGATAGCAATTTAAATGAATTTTTTATTGTTAATATGAATGTTTTTTTAAATCTCTGTTGAGTGATGTTGAATAATGAAAGCAAGTTAGTTGTCTGAAACTTTCAATCAAATTGTTGGAAAGCATGTGTCATATACATGTGAGAGATTGTAAATAGTATGCCTGTAGATGTATTTGTGAACAAACCTTTTTACAGAGTAAATTTTCTGGTGAGGACATTTTGGCTTAACAAAATTGATCGATTGAAATGTTGTAAAAAGCTGTGAAGAAATATTCCATGATTTTTTTTGTCCTTAACAAGCTTTAGCAGTCACACAATTCTACATTAGAGTTGCCATCCTGGAAGGTACATTGCTAAAATATATGCAAAATGTACGCAATTATCGATTTCCAAAAGAAAAAAGCAATGTAGTATGAGTGATGTTTGTAAGATACTTGTGAAGTAATATTTTTGGTGGAAACATGACTTGTAGGCATTGCTTCATTGTATTAATAATAGTGTACAACAGATTTTAGTGACTTAACTATCCCATCATGCATCATACTGGTTGACAAATATGTACATG